>NW_022690319.1:108827-111408 GCF_011630105.1 Anneissia japonica | reverse complement strand
ATATATATATATATATATATATATACATAATAACAATGATGCTGCTGCTACTGCTGCTGAGGATGATAATGACGATGATGATATGATGACATTTTCGCTGATTTTATTATTTTTTTCAGAAAAAGAAACCAGTTTAAATCAAGACGTTATATTTAATTCAGGAACGAAACCGTAGGACAACATGGAACAACAAAAATGACATTTGGAGCCTCTTCCCCTACATTTAGAGTAATGGTTGTTTTGTGTGGGCTTACTGTCGAGTGAGGAATCAAGTGTGCTGTGTTACGATGTATACTCATCTAATTAAGAAAATGGTGATTCAACTGACCAAAAATTTGATTAAATTTAGTGGTAACCGAAAGCGTGATCGAGCATCGAATAATATTATACTCATAAAGAAAAAGAACCAGCGATATAGTTTAACGCTTTTTATTACTTTCTATTAAAAGTAGACTTTGGAATAATTCCGAGACCCGGTTTCGTCTTTCGCTTTACAACACCTCTCTCGGGTCTCATAAATGCACAGGACGTAGTGTGGAAACAGCTTTACGATTATCGTTGTCCTTAGCAACTACTTTTCTGCGCATGCGTGTTTTAGTTAAGCTCACAGACAGTTTGACAGAGTTACAATAGCGATCAATAAGTTGATCTTAAAGTGAGGTTACGATACATGTCTATGACGCTGACTAGAAACTCACGATTCTTTCTTGTTAGTAACTGGTCCTGTTGTTTTATTTACTTTTGTATTGACACCTTTATAGAGGCATTCCTCACTGCAGACGATCATAGACGGAAGTAGATGTAGGAGCATAGGTTCCATTCTCAACATACGAAACGTTATATTACTGGTAAGTTGATTTATATTGCAACACGTTTCGACGGGTGTCATTTGATTAGTTTTTTTTTTAATCCGTCGTTAAAGTACCATACCATAATACTGTCTACAGTTCTCCTAGAATTGTACAGAAAGGGATAGGCCTATTTTAGTTAGGCCTCAGTCTCAGAAACCATAGTTCTCAATTGAAAATGGTAACGTAAGTCGACTGCATAAGGGCTTTAATGCCAATGAAGTTCGCAGAAATATTTTAGTGAGTTGGATTGCAGATCGAAATGAATTTGGAGTGCCAAATTTATTTTTGACTCCAATGAGTGAAATTTGATTATGATATTTAATTGATTAAAAAAAAATAAACAAACAAACAAACAAACAAAAGAACGGGAAAAAAGCCTCCCCGACCTCTGCTGGTAAAACTTCCAATTAACCCTCATTAAAGGATGAAAAATAAAACAAATTCTAATACACCTTAAGCTAAAGATTTTAATCTAGAGTGTATACAACAGGGCCATGTTCCAGATTTGATGATGACAGATACTACCGGGCATAAGCGTGATAAGGTGAACAAAGCGAATTAATGAATAGCCTATCCTTCGATCTCCGGGCAATTTTTAGGGTTTGTAAAGAGCTTATAATCGATTTCAGCATCATTATTTCGTAAAAATAAAGAATTCTATAGTGTTTTTTGTTCTTTGTGTTAACGATCTTGAGACAATGTTGAGCTAAAAAATATGTATAATAAAATATTCACCTTAATGTACACATGAGTGCACATGGAGACCAAAGCAGAGCCTGGTGGTTGCATGGCATAGTTATAATAAATTAAATATGCTTTTGAATAATTTTTGAAATCGTAGAAGTATCTTACCATTTCTATAGAATTAAACTATTTTAGGAGGAACTTGTTAGTTCATTTATGCTTAGACATTGTTATAGTATTTTTCTCTTTTACTCCTCTGGTTGTTTTGGTAATGTGTTAGATTTATGGAAATTTAGTATAAGTTTATTTTTCTTTCTGAATGGTGATGATTTGAGTCAAGTTATGTGTGTAATGTTGCATTTTTAAATGGTGAAGCGTTTAAAAAGGTAGACAGCCCTACCCCTAACTAGACATTTGTTTCCTTCACATCCAGCAGCAAGTACACTCGCCACTTACCGGATGAAATGGGCTTAGGGAGTGAATTTGTTTTTGGTCATAAGAAAAGGGTCCTCTCACAAGATTTGAACACTGGAACCTGGGATTAAAAAGCAAGCGTCTTAACCACTAATTGCACTCCACCCCAAATATAGGCCTATATAAACAGACTTGCGCGAAATGGTCCTCGGATCCCTAAAAAAAAAAAAAAAATGGTCTATATATAACGCGCACAAAAATAAAATAGATAAAATATACAGAAATTGGGTAGATTTTTATGTTCGTATCGAAGAGTCAGTCAATTAGCGTAAAATGTACCGTACATTAGCATTCTCTGTCTCTTCAAATGTTGTTTCTATTAGAAAGGCTTGTTATAGTGGCGTTTTGTGAGCGTGAGTTGTTGACAAATGCATCAACGTATTATATTTGTAATTCGTAGCCTGTAAAGTAGACACTCTGCCTTTCAAGTATAGCTTTTGTAATTACGATTAGGCCAATTAGAGGAAATATGATCATGAGAGGGAATACGAAAACCGAACGAGACAGCACTTGAGCTTAATTTGATCTTGATGTATAAGCCTATGTTTCAATTAACGACCACTGAACCAGTG
>NW_022690319.1:102909-108741 GCF_011630105.1 Anneissia japonica | reverse complement strand
GGGGCTATGTTCCCCCACCAGACAGGTCAAGTCCCCCACCCCCACTGGACAGAGCTCGTCGGGCAGTCAGAGTAAGAAAAATATAAAAATAGACCCAAGCCAAACAGTATCTATGAACAGTTTAGTCGACCTCCATGAAGACGAAATACGTTGCTATGACATCGGAATTACATGATTAGTTTGCTTGCAACTTAATTCCTTTACTTAATGCTATTTTTTGAATCTCAGTAATCATGTAACTTTGGTACGTCCGTCAAGCATGATATTAATTTATTTTATCATTTAGGCATAATTACGGAAGCTTAAAGTGACCTTCCGAGTTTCCGAGTTTCCAAGATAATTATCTTGGAAACATGGAATAAACACTTATTAAGACGTCTTTCCGAGATAATTTATCTCGGAAAGACGTCTTTCCGAGATAACGTATTTTGGAAAGACGGAATTCCAAGATAACGTATCTTGGAAAGGGGGCTATGTTCCCCCACCAGACAGGTCAAGTCCCCCACCCCCACTGGACAGAGCTCGTCGGGCAGTCAGAGTAAGAAAAATATAAAAATAGACCCAAGCCAAACAGTATCTATGAACAGTTTAGTCGACCTCCTATGAAGACGAAATACGTTGCTATGACATCGGAATTACATGATTAGTTTGCTTGCAACTTAATTCCTTTACTTAATGCTATTTTTTGAATCTCAGTAATCATGTAACTTTGGTACGTCCGTCAAGCATGATATTAATTTATTTTATCATTTAGGCCTAATCGTCACAAACGCGTAATATTCTTATTGATTTCCCAGATGTGTTACATATAACTTCCATAAAAGGCTGCGCGTACGTCTTTGGATGCTGAAAATTTGAGTTCGGAGTAGAACACAATGCATACAATGGTAAGTTTGGCAGAAAGGGTAGACAACCATCCCTCCCCTTCCCACGTAAATTTTCTCGCTCTCTTTAAAAAATGCCATTCGATTTGATGCGCATTTTGTGATCACCAGCTTAACGATCATCAACAAGCACAGACTTCTTGGCGTAAATTCGTTATAGGTTTATATAAGTCAAATGATAGCATAATCCATAAAAGCATGGAGGTCTGCATTGTCTACATAATCATGCTAATACTATTTATTGATTGAATATGGTCTACCTTAGTGTATTGGGAATCGAACTCATTATGTTCTAAGCCTAATATGGTCCAAGCGCCGTAAACATTTAGACAGGAATAAAATCGCTAATTTTATCGTCCCCATTAAGCATTTATAACTCGTGATATAGGTCTAGGCCTATCAAGCATTTATAAGAATCGTAAAAACATCAAAGCAATTAAAAACTACCGGTAATACACTGATAGTGGGTACATGTTACGGTACCTTTGCTGTATTTGGGGCTTTCGTCAGTCGAAAATGTCGACAAAACTTGAAGTGGTTGCCCATGCGCATCAGAATTGTGTGAAAGTCGAGAGTTGGAGAAAAGCATCTCCTGGGGATTTTCTTACTGATGTAGTCATTCCCCCTTTTGCCCAAATGGGATAATTGCGGCTGTCAATGTATTTGCTAAGAGTTCATAATAAATTTAGGAGGTGCATTCGATTTATTTCGTCGATAACACTCTAAAAACTCTATTTACACGAAAGCTGAAGCGATTTAGTCTGGCTTTGTTCAGCCGTACGATAGAAATTATACCGTTTGTCTGTAATTGTTTATTTTATCGATGGTTCATTATTAGAACGTTTAAGTTAAGGCGGCTGTCTCGTGACCCTATCGTAACAATTTTAATTCACAATAGTTGACAAAAACGAGGCATACAAAATTAATATAATTTAAAGATAATTCATTTTATGTTTTTTTCTTCTTCATTGTGAATCCTACCAGGCCCCAGTTGGTGTAAAGTAAAGGATTAAAGTAAAATAATATACAGAAGTAAAACCGCTTAATTACACGTTCACATAGAAGATTTTTTGGTCGATAGTTCTGATGAAATTACCTGCTAAGTGGGTGTAATGTTTCTTTACTGGTCGATTAGTTAAGCTTTAAAAGGAGGCCTTTTGAAACGTCATACAAGTACTGTATATTGTATACTGCTGTTCACAAGAGTTCAAAATATTCTGGAGTGGGATGAGAGGAAGGGTTTGCTCTGTTGCGGACGATACCGTAGTTTCCGGGTGACAAAATCTTTACTCTAGGGAGGGGATCTTTTGTAAGAGTATGTTTTGTGTTCTTGTGACGGTTATAAAAACAATGAATGGTCCTACTGTAAGGCACTGGGTTTCATTGTTGTTAGCTGTTTTGACTTCTTACTTTTTTACACTTTGTACAGCTGTAGTGCCAGGTCTCTCTTTTGTAGCAGCTGTAAGGGAGTGCGTTATTGGTGGTAACAGCCCTGTTGCGATCAGGTTGTTGGCTGATGGTGTCTCTGGCTTGTTGGTAGGATGCACCACCCCTGTGGTTAAGTGCCGCTGATTCAAAAGTGTATATCCAAATAAATTATTATTATTATTATTATTATTATTATTATTATTATTATTATTATTATTATTATTATTATTATTATTATTATTATTATTATTATTATTATTATTATTATTAAGCTGTTTAGTTTTCATTCCTTACGCCAATGCAAAAAGAGCGCCACCATAATGAAAATCATTCCCAGCATGTAGTGAAACCCCTAAAACCCTAGGAAGGGTGTTCACGTTCTGGCGACCACTGCTAGCAAGTTTACATGCAGTGGTTGTGTTGGGGAGAGGGAGGGGGGTACAGTATGAAATCCACGCCGCCACGCTCACCTCCTCCCCACCATGGTTGGTGTAAATAAGTGGTAAGCAATCGAGCTCACCCTTCTCCCACTGCTGGATCGCCACTGAACTCATAAGTGCACTAAACTTTTCCTCTCTTTACTCAAATTTTTCTCCCTCTTTTTTTTTTCGGCTTGACCGATGGGGATGGGGAAACGGGCACTCATGGCTCCCCCTCCCCTGGTAGCGAACGTGTTAGTGGCTTTCCATACTATTATGGAAAGCCCTTATTTATGCTCTTACCATATCATTTTCTTCTGTTTATTTGCAAAGTTCTTTGCTGGGATTTTCATAAAATTTATGATATTCGAGCATTTTCCTTTGTCTCTGTCATTTCTTGTGTCGTGCTGTGGTCTATGTTGACTCGCAATCAGTTAATAGTATAATATACAGACTAAACCCATTACATTAAAATAGTAGTTGTATCACTACAGAAAATTTATAGTTACAGCTTTCCCCATCTAACCTTAACCCGTAAACATGCATTGAATTACTGTAATAACATAAAAACGTATATTTTAAATCAGCTTTACTAGCAGTCCGTGTAGATTTTTTTTGAGGGAAAAGCTTTTGGTGGGAAAATTGAAATTGTTGGAATGATAAATCAAAATGAAGGTGATGGCTTAAGAACAATCAGAAGCCATCTGCATTACAGTAGATGTATTTCATCAGGCGCGTAACAGGGGTCTTGGGGGGGGGGGGGGGAGGTAATAATTTTCCCGGTTAGTAATTTCTGACCCTGTGTGATAACCCACCAACCCCAACCCCCCAAACAATACGACATAGGGCTTATCTTATTTATAATATAGGCCACACACGTGTGTTTGAAACTAAATATAGGCTAAGCATTTTCATCATGGTTTTATTTAATACAAACATATTCTATCACCATCAATACACATTGAGGACCTTCTTTTAGGTGAAACGATCTAGATGTTCTTTCTATTGGAGTTGGGCCTATTATGTGTTCAATTAACTAAGAAGGCAAAGGAGGACAATTCTAATTTCGGCGGAATTGATCAAAACTCCCTAAAATGTGCAATTTTTAGAGGAAATTGGCCTACCTCAACAGGAAATGCGCTTATGTTATATATGGCCACAATAGAAAGATTTTCCACTGATGGATATTTTCACTGTGGAGAATATCTGGCGGCTTAGATCAATTGCGCTTTGGACACTTTTTGAAGTGGAGAAGGGGTTGCAGGGTATCTGTTCATTATATCTTCCTTTTTATTGTCTCTATTTTCTCCTCTTTTTCTTTCCTTTTCTGTCCCCTTCTTTCTCTTTCCCTCCCTCTCCCCTCTTTCTTTTCTCTTCTTACCCAGCCCCCGGTACGACGGCTTGGCCAGCCCGGTGAAGACTGTCGGGGTTAGGGGGGGGGGGGGGTACCTGTTACGCCACTGTTCATAGTTGACTATATTTAATAGGAAAGAAGCTCTTTGGGTTAGTAGCAATGGAGGAACAGTCTTTAAAAAGAACGTCCACAGATGTTTTGCTTTTTATTTTAATCATATTCTTAACTTACATATGTTCATCCTATGTATAATTGCTGCATACACTGTTGGATGTTTGAATATCTATCTATATACAGTATATATATAGACACACCCACCTCAGCCCCACCATGGTTGGTTGGTGTAAATAAGTGTTAAATAATCAACCTCTACTTTCACCCAGGGGTGGCGCCAGGATTTGCTGGGGGCGGAAATTCCCTTGACGAAGGGTCAGATTTCCCAGACGAAATCAAAGTGGGCGTGGTCGAGCTTTGAATTTCGACAATTTAGGGGTTTCAAAGCTTAATTGTTTTTAGAGTCCACGTAGGCCTATAGAATATACATCATTTTTTTTTTCCCCAACAAATTCTGCTTTTTCGCCCGAAAGGGGGAATCTCCCCCGCGGGGGCCCTCCCGTCCACTGGATCCGCCACTGTTGCATTATATAAAAATAAATGAATTATTTTTTGTCATTATTTTTAGTAGAGAGTTAAAAATATACTGTCCCATTACACCCTTTCTCCCTCTGAGTATGGTGCATAATAATAAAAGCAAAATCTCAAAATAAAAAAATTTTAACGTATATATATTACAATTATTATAACTAGAATTTTTTTCAAGATTCAAGATTTTTATTGTTTTGAAAGCCATCGAGGGCTATCATCCACTCATTAACAAATAGCAATACAAAACCAACGCAATAATTATCTTACATTACTAGTTAAGAATGCCTAATTTAATTTTAATCTCAATGGAGGAAATAAACAAGGAGTCAATGGTTAGGTCGTTGGCCATTTCAATTCCATGAAGAAAAAAAGGAATAAGAGTTTCGGTAGAGAAGGAATGCTTCAGAAATTTAAGAATGGAAAGTTTTCACATGGCAGATTTGTAAACAGAAATAATGTGATCATGCCATTTCAAATTATTCAACATTAAGATACGTAATTATTTAATATTATCAACGGAATAAAAAAAAGTACCATTAGTGTATAAAGGAGATATTATAATTATTATGTCTACAATATATTATTATTTTTTTTTTTTTTAGTTTCGTCACGATTGCTTTACAAATCCACACCATGATAGGCAAAGGACCTTATTTATTAGGATATCAAATAATAATCAAGTATGAAGTATTATTTTACTGGATCTACCTAACTAAATAATATATCTTAGCTACAGAATTAATTAATAAATTAATTAACTACTGTAATTTACAAATTAACCAGCCAATTAATCAATCAATCACGTCAATAACAATCAACTAATCAATCATTCATTCATTCAATCTATTAATTAATATTTTCTTTTAAACAAAAACAAAAACTATAACCTACAACTGTAGGTATAATAAATAATAATAATAATGTTGTATTTATATAGCGCATATTGCACATTGCCCCTATGCGCTTTACAGAGAAATATAGGCCAACTGAGAAAAAGCAAATAACAATAAAATAGTAACAATAAAATAAAATAAAAATAATCATAATAACAATAACAATGAGACTAAACTACTCCTATTCCTTAAACTAATTAATGGTTGGC
>NW_022690319.1:54753-101660 GCF_011630105.1 Anneissia japonica | reverse complement strand
GTATATATACGTGTATACGTATATATATATACACGTATATATATATACACGTATACATATATACGTAATATATACACGTATATATACATAATATATATACGTATATATATACGTATGTATATACACGTATATATACGTATATATATATATATACGTATAATATACATGCGTATATATATACACACGCGTATGTATGTACACGCGTATATATGTACACGCGCGCGTGTATATATGCACACGCGCGCGTATATATATGTATACGTGTATATATATACACGTGTATACGCATATATATACGTGTATACGTATAATATATATGTGTATATATATGTACGTATATATATACACGTATATATATATATATATATATATATAGGGCCTATATACTTTTTAGGCCATGTATCATGCATAGGAACGTTGACGCCTGCAAGGCTCCGGTTTTGTTTCTTAATATCACTTATTCTTAACTTAACAATCCTTAATAAATGAAGCTTTGTCATGAACGAATTTGCTGAAACCAAATATAACCATGCTGTATATATACTGTCTCTTATACACATCTAGATGTGTATAAGAGACAGGCTTTACAGAGAAATAATATAGTCCAACTGAGAAAAAGCAAATAACAATAAAATAATAACAAAAAATAAAATAAAAATAATCATAATAGCAATAATAACAATGAGACTAAACTACTCCTATTTCTTAAACTAATTAATGGTTGGCCGTTGACTCCGAGGAGCTCATCCGCCCTTTGTTCAGCTATTGGTTTTTCTTGCTGCTGGGTGACCATAAACACCCTCCCCTCAGCAGCCACTAAGACATTTGAGAGTGTTGTCAGTTTAGTCGCCGACGCTTCGACCGAATGGAGTTTAATGTCATACCCAGAACGTCCCTAACTACCTTAAGCTATATAGTGGAATATCTTTGCAAAATTTTGGTTTGGTGTCTGAAGGACGTAATCAGCTTCATAAATGAGTTGTATCTGTCTCTTATACACATCTAGATGTGTATAAGAGACAGTAATCAGTCCGCATAGATTTTTCAGGGAAAAAGCTTTTGGTGGGAAATTAGAAATTGAACGACCAATAAAGTACAGTATTCGAAGATCTTCATTTGATAGCAGAGGCTCGTTTGGGTTAAAGAGGTAAAGAAAGGCCGCGCTTACTTTAATTATACATACGTTTATTAAAATAAAATAGTATTTCTATGCTAAAATTAGCAGCCACCTGCTGTGCAACTGTGTTGTGCATTTGTCGTCATTCTCAATGTTGTCTTTAATGTTTGGCCATTCATGTACTCTCTTTCAATTTTTGCAGTAAGCATATGCTTTCTGAGCATTATTTTGTAGGCTATTTTTGTAGGCCAAGAGAAATGTCTATATATCAAATACTGTACCACTCAACAATAATATACAACAGCATAATCTTGTCTATATGGAATGTATGGATATATGTAGCATGAGTTTTGAAGCTCAAAATTAATGCTGTAAAATTAAGATGTAGAATAACCATCTAGGCCTACATTAGTCATGTTTTAATCAATTTCACATGTCCCAGCACCATTAAACAAGAGAAACAAGGAAACAAAAATAGTTTACATGCATTTCAGTACATCAAAACATATCTTAAATATCTTGCACAGGGGCGGATCTAGAGAATTTTTGAGAGGGGGAGGGGGGTGCAAAAAATGAAGTTCACGCTGCCACACCCACCTCAGCCCCACCATGGTTGGTTGGTGAAAATAAGTGGTAAATAACCAACCTCTACTTTCACCTAGGGGTGGCGCCAGGATTTGATGGGGGGGGGGCAATTCCCTCAACGAGGGGTCAGATTTCCCAGACGAAATCAAAGTGGGCGTGGTCGAGCTTTGAATTTCGACAATTTAGGGGTTTCAAAGCTTAATTGATTTTAGAGTCTACGTAGGCCTATGTAGAAAATACATCATTTTTTTTCTCCCCGACAAATTGTGCTTTTTCGTCCGAAAGGGGGGAAATCTCCAATGCGGGTGCCCTCCCGTCCTCTGGATCCGCCACTGTTGCATTATATAAAAATAAATGAATTATTTTTTGTCATTACTTTTAGTAGAGAGTTAAAAATATACTGTCCTGTTACCCCCTTTCTCCCTCTGAGTATGGTGCATAATAATAAAAGCAAAATCTCAAAATAAAAAAATGATAACGTATATATATTACAATTATTATAACTAGAATTTTTTTCAAGATTCAAGATTTTTATTGTTTCGAAAGCCATCGAGGGCCATCATCCACTCATTAACAAATAGCAATACAAAACCAACGCAATAATTATCTTACATTACTAGTTAAAAATGCCTAATTTAATTTTAATCTCAATGGAGGAAATAAACAAGGAGTCAATGGTTAGGTCGTTGGCCATTTCAATTCCATGAAGAAAAAGAGGAATAAGAGTTTCGGTAGAGAAGGAATGCTTCAGAAATTTAAGAATGGAAAGTTTTCGCATGGCAGATTTGTAAACAGAAATAATGTGATCATGCCATTTCAAATTATTCGACATTAAGATACGCAAGTATTTAATATTATCAACGGAATAAAAAAAAGTACCATTAATGTATAAAGGAGATATTATAATTATTATGTCTACAATATATTATTTTATTTATTTTTTTAGTTTCGTCACGATTGCTTTACAAATCCACACCATGATAGGCAAAGGATAGGATAGGATATCAAATAATAATCAAGTATCAAGTATTATTTTATTGGATCTACCTAACTAAATAATATATCTTAGCTACAGAATTAATTAATAAATTAATTAACTAATGTAATTTACAAATTAACCAGCCAATTAATCAATCAATCATTTCAATATCAATCAACTAATCAATCATTCATTCATTCAATCTATTAATTAATATTTTCTTTTAAACAAAAACAAAAACTATAACCTACAACTGTAGGTATAATAAATAATAATAATAATGTTGTATTTATATAGCGCTAGATGTGTATAAGAGACAGGCTTTACAGAGAAATAATATAGGCCAACTGAGAAAAAGCAAATAACAATAAAATAGTAACAATAAAATAAAATAAAAATAATCATAATAACAATAACAATGAGACTAAACTACTCCTATTCCTTAAACTAATTAATGGTTGGCCATATAATATTAATTAATATTTTCTTTTAAACAAAAACAAAAACTATAACCTACAACTGTAGGTATAATAAATAATAATAATAATGTTGTATTTATATAGCGCATATTGCACATTGCCCCTATGCGCTTTACAGACAAATAATATAGGCCAACTGAGAAAAAGCAAATAACAATAAAATAATAACAATAAAATAAAATAAAAATAATAATAACAATAACAATGAGACTAAACTACTCCTATTCCTTAAACTAATTAATGGTTGGCCGTTGACTCCGAGGAGCTCATCCGCCCTTTGTTCAGCTATTGGTTTTTCTTGCTGCTGGGTGACCATAAACACCCTCCCCTCAGCAGCCACTAAGACATTTGAGAGTGTTGTCAGTTTAGTCGCCGACGCTTCGACCGAATGGAGTTTAATGTCATACCCAGAACGTCCCTAACTACCTTAAGCTATATAGTGGAATATCTTTGCAAAATTTTGGTTTGGTGTCTGAAGGACGTAATCAGCTTCATAAATGAGTTGTATCTTATATTTGCAGCATAGGCATTCATGTTTACAAAAGCATATTAGGTTTACAATTTCTTGGTTAGGCAATTATCATGTTCATAAAAGCATGCACGGCTTACAATTTATTAGATAGTATAATACATACTTTCCTGATGATGACAAAATTAATGTTGAAATAAATATTGAATCCCACCAAGATGGCGTGCATTTCGATACTTGGAGTATGTACTATACTATCTTATCTGAGATTAATCAGTGGAACTTTCGATTTTACAATTTATTTGTTTAAAGAAATTGTAAATCAATGTTGACAGCAATCTCTTTTAAATGTAATTGGTATTACATCTGCCTGGTACCACTGTCAATATTGCGTACATTTGGGACAATGGATGGATGAATTTATTTGGTGTAAATAAATATATTACACTAAAGAACGCAGTACACTCTTATATTTATACACTATTCTCTATACGATAGACCACATATCTATTATAGATTCTCAGACCCAAGAAAGTCTGAAGATAGTATAGATATAACAGATATGTAGTGTATATTATAGAGGATGGTGTACTGTACTATGTTCTTTAACATTCACATGGAACAATGGCTTAAGCATCTCATCCAAAAGGAAAGCAGCAACGGAAATTGAATCAGGAACCTGCAGTTCTCAACAGTTCAGCGTGGACACAGTGGCTACCACCAGTTTTGTACTTCAGTTTGTTTCAAAACCACCGCGTGTTCCTTCTTATAATTCTCTTGAATTCTGCTTCAAATTCCTTATAAGATTCGTAAGTTGTTGGAAGGAAGAGGACGTTATAGTGAGTATCGGCCGTAAATGCTCTAGCCGAGCCACGTCTGACTGCTTCAAAATTAATACGAATTGGTTGAAGCGGCAGGTTAGATGATGTACAATGGAGCAGAAATCGTTGTGACATTCTGTCATCAAAGCTGACGACAGATTGAAGAAGATCTCCAAAGGCTCTCCTCTCATTTTCTGTCATGCTTAGCGGGATTTCAAAATTGTGTATGATAGAACTAGAAATAATCGGCTGCCTTGCCTCATCTGGAAATGCACCCGTTTCATCTGCCTATCATGAAAGGAACATAAAATTTAAAAAAAACAATCAGTAACCGAGATCGCCTAAAATAAGCTCATACACTGAGTAGGAGAAAACATTGCAAAAAGCAGACGCAACTTAAAATTAGTGATTACCATAGATGAACGGAGTGATATTGCTGTTCTTTCAGCCATAGATTTCATGCTTAGTGCAATGCCATTTGCAACTTCAAATTCATCATCATCCTCCTCCAGGCATTCTTCCAGAAATCTTGAATAAAAAAAAAGTCTGTTTCAGTAATTATAATGAAAAATGATAATTGACAATGGCAGCGGGTGTGTGATAGCAACCATGTTTTATTTTTATATGGCCACTACGCACAATACAGTGGCGGATTCAAGGAGGAGGTTGCGAACCAAGTAGCCCCTATGTTTTTGAAAATTGTAAATAAAATTTAGGTGTGAGAGTGCCATTTCCGGCCATCTAGAAGGTCCCATAACCATAAATTTTGTTACCTCCAATTGGGCCCCTCTATTATGGATTCCTGGATCTGCCACAGGGATAAATGGCTAACAAAAAATATTAATATATTACTACTTTTAGTATAACATAAAATCATAAATTTGACATAATCAATTGTTACTGGTTGAAGATGGTGTACAATGCCATCTTCTCATCACAGTTGATAGAATGTATAGATATCCAAAGGAGTTACAAACCTTTCAGCGATAGAACTAGTATTATCCAACAGTCTTGCCTCATCCACAGATGTACCCACTTCATCTGCCTATCACAGGGAAGAACATGAAATAAAAATTAGTTAAAACCAAGATCATCTAAAATAAGACTGAAGTGGAAAAAACATGGAAAAAATAAAAACAATTTAAAATTAATAATTACCATAGATACATTGAGTGGTGTTGCCAGTATTTCGGCTTCAGCCTTCATGCCAGATGTCTTGTAGTTTCTAAGTTCATCAACAACCTCAAGACTTGCATCTACAAACCTTTAATATGTAACAAATGTTTTAGTAATTATAACAAATATGATATAATGATGACGGTGGGAGTGGTGGCTGCATTTTACATTTATAATAGCAAATACTAAATGACCATTATTTACACATAATGGATATACAAGAAAAAATCATTTAGCCAAAATCAAACATTTGTAAGAATGAATGCAAAAAAGGTGTTCACTCTCAAAACAGGATTGCTGTTATTGTTTGGGGAATTACATTTAATGACCCATTTTTATGAGATAATAGTCATAAACTTTAAAACTTAACTTTCAAAGCCTACTGTAAGTTGCCAACGGCGAGCTTTTATCGTTTTGCTCTTTGGTATTTTAAAATACTGTACCAAATGATTTGTACTTTGTATGTGTCTGTTAAATTTTACTTCTGTGCTCTCCTTTTGAGATTTATTGATTGAATCCATTTATTAAATTTTATGCCTAGAGGGAATGGTTAGTATATGTATAATGAAGTATATTGATAAAGAATACTTTAATGAATTAATTACTTAAGTTGAAATTTGATTCATAAATATTATTGATTCAGACTGTGACAGACATTTGTTGTCTTGGTGTAGGCCTATTTTTATATTTTTTTATGTGGTCAGACAGCCCGATGAGCTGTGGCTTGACCTGTCTGATGGGGGAATTAAGCCCCCCCCCCTGCCTCCCCACTGGTGCTGCCATTGCCTGTATTATATTTAAGACTCATTTAATGAAGCCGCCATTGGGTGTCACATTCAACACAAAAAATATAGACCTTAACTAACACAGTGACTTAATTATTTCAAATATCAGGATTTATTAATTAAAGCGAGTAAAATGGCTGAATAGTTAAGGCGGGGCATTCGTCATAATTCTGGTGGTGGAAAAAGTCTTTGAGTAGGGGGTTATCCCGGAGTACTGGTCCATTCAGTTCCTATTGTTGTGGATAGACGAAGTGCCCCTCTTCGCAGCTGATTAGACATGATATGACCCTTAGGGGAGAAGAAAGATGTCAAATGAGTTGTTCTATGCCTGTGCACACTTCAGCTTATAATTAAAGCTACATGTCACAGGGTATTTCCTACCTTTACCTTTAATTTGGTCACTATGCAAACAAAGTATCTTTTTCTTTTCTTTTTCAACTTACTTATTTGCTTGTGTTACACTTTCTTGTGGGTCTTGAGGCCCTGGTAGCTGCAGATGAATAGCCGATTCCGGTGTTCTGTTAACAATACAGTAATTATAATGTTAAACTTACACTGTGTACATATTAAGTCTGGAGCATAAAAATTGTATTTTTCAATATATTCTCTCTTTTTTTAACTTACTTATTTTCTTGTGAATCTTGAGGCGCTCTGAACTGGTTTTCATCAGTCGTCCCACTAAAACCTGAGTCAGGTAATCTGTTAACAATAATGATAAACAGAAGACATTTGGCAATTACAGTAATTGTACCATCTTTCACTCGAACCACTAAAAGTGTTTGACAACATTGTAAGGCAATACAATAGTTATTAACACTATGAACACCTAATATATAGACTACAATTGTTGATAAAATATCAGATTAACACAATTTGCAATAAAAATAACAGCTATTACATCTGCCTTGTAATGTGAACAGGTAGTTACTTTAAGCAACTGTTTATGGCAGCTAGGTGGGACCACGCCCATACGAAATTCAGCACAATGACGCTGCGAATTATGTGTTATTCTCCTACTTTTCTACCATCCTTAATGGAGTTACAAACCTTTCAGTGACAGAACTGGAAATATTTGATGGTCCTGCCTCATCCACAGATGAACCCATTTCATGTGACTATTATGGGAGGAAATGCAATAAAAATTAGTTAAAACCAAGGCTATCTAAGATACTCAGAATACTACATACACTGAAGAGGAGAAATAATATTAATAATAATAATAAATATTCATATAGTGCCTAATGTTAATAACCTCTAGGCGCTTAACAACAAACAAATAAGAAATAAGTTCAAATAGAAATTACCATAGAATAAAAGCTTTCAGTCTTAATACTGGATGCAACATCATTTCCAAATTCATCATCGTCCTCTAGATTTATATCCACAAACCTGGAATCATAATAATATAGTTTAATGATTATAATAATAATAATAATAATTATTGTTGTTTTAATAATGATAAAAAAAACTAGATTTGAACTCGCCACTGAGGACGAGTTTGGTGATCTGCCGTACTTTGACCCCCATAAAGCGCGCGCGGTGCTGATTGAAAAGTTTTATAATATGCTAAAATATTCTGTAACTAGTTTTTTAAAAAAGAATAATTTTCAGCATTTTAAAAGATTTACGCATTCGTACACGTATGGCTTGACGCCCGTGAGCATGGTAATGACACAAAGAGTGACTCCTGATATGAATACAGTGTCAGGAACACAAAATATGTAACAAAACGTGATTTCCAGCTTCAGTACGTTCTGTGTGCGTGGAAATGAACGTATGGCGCGTAAATATGGAAAGTTTGGAATGCAGAAAATGACCCGAAACATTTAAACTATCTGAATAGTGATATTGAGAATTTTCAAATTTTAACATACGCACACATCACGATGTGTGCGTGTACAGTAATGGCACACGAAATTAAATGTTGTCATGTTTTTAAAACTGTTTGTTAGTTATTAATGCCACACAAATTTTCCCTTCATATAACCTATACAGTATATACAAGTCTGCTAGCGTCGAAATACAGCCTGCCGCCCTCTCTGTGTTCTATTTTTTACATCTTTTAAGAATGAGAGATAAGAATGCTCTAAAAATTCATTCTTTTTGACCATGCTGACGTGATCAAAATGATAAATAAAGGGACACGTCTGCATTTTACATTTATGGCATATGCTACATGACTGTTATTTACACAGGAAAAAAGGCTAACAGGAAAGAAATAATTTAAACCAAAACGAACATTTTTAAGATTGAATGCAAGCGGTGTTGACTGATAGTGTTCAGGTAATTGTATACAATAAAAATATTTTGTATTGATTATGTTATGGCCTATTGTTTTTATCGAAGATTCCTTGGGAGAGTAGGATAGTTTTGCCTGTGAAGCCACTTTGTATAGAACACACATTAATGGAATGGCATTCAGGCCTTATGGCGTGGCAGATATAAATATTTACTATTCATTATTTTGTTAATTATATCATATTAATTATGTACTATACTGAGATATTGGTATGGAGTAGCTCTATTAAATGTGCTGCTTGGTGTATGCAAAAGTATGGAGCAAAGAATTGTATTTTTTAATATATTCTATTTTTACTTAATTCTTACATATTCTCTTGTGAATCTTGAGGCCCTTTGAACTGGTTCTCATCAGTTGTCACACTAGCAAAACCCGAGTCAGGTAATCTGTTTAAAATAATGATAATTACAAGACAATAATGGCAGTTACAGTAATTTTATCACCTTTCACTTGAACCACTAACAGAATCGTAAGGCAATACAAAAACAAGTTTACTATTAAGCAATTAGTATTTTTGTTTTCCATAAACTAGAGAAAAATTTGTGCACAAAGTAGGATTAGTGAGAAAAACAAATTTCCGGAAGGTTTTGAAGCCCTGGCCCATCATTTCTGATGATGACATAATTAATGGCCCAATAGATTTTCTGAATACAATAATCAGCTTTTAAAAATATTTTTTTTAGGTGAGTCGTAAATTATAAACCATTTTTAATATTCTGGTGACAACCAATCATTATTTTGTCAATTATATTTAATTATGTACTATACTGAGATATTGGTTTAGAGCATTTCTTTTAAATGTGCTGCCTGTCATATGCAAATATATGGAGCAAAAACAAGAATATGATTAAACAATTAGTATTGTCATTTTCCATATGCTACTGAAGGAGTGAATAGTGCCAAAATATTTGTATGTGCAATTTCTTTATGGTGCTAACCTACCCTTCAGATGGTGAACTCCCCGGGGGTTGAAACATCTCCTCTGGTGGTGTGATGGAATAAAGATCTTCGCTACTTTGTAATGACATAAGTGCTTGAACTCCATCTTCAGCAAGTCTGTAATGACAATAAAAATGTTGATTATATTATGGCCTATAGTTTTTATCCAAAATTTCTTGGCAGAGTAGGGTAGTTTTGGCTGCGAAGCCGCAGTGTATGGAAGACACATTGATGGAATGACATGCAGACTGATGCAAATTGCGTGCCTGATATAAATATTTACTGTACTATTCATTATTTTGTCAATTGTATTTAATTATGTACTATACTGAGATATTGGTTTGGAGCATTTCTTTTAAATGTGCTGCCTGTCATATGCTAAAGTATGGAGCAAAAAATTATATTTTTCAATATTTTTTTTAAAACTTATTTCTTTTGGATTTTGAGGTGCTGTTAACTTGTTTTCATCAGACCGATAAAATCTGAGTCAGGTAATCTATTAAAAATAATGTAGAATATAAAACATGTTTAATATTCCCACAACATAAGACTGTCTTCATGTCGGACTGAATCCATTGTCGCATTTTCAAATTACCATTATCTGCTCACTAAACGTGTCACTGCACAATTTTTACAATCAGTGCAAAATTGAGTGATCAATTTGACAACTAAAATTAGAGTGCTTTTTTCATATACTAGAACTGTTTTATACAACACCTCCCCCTGAAATATTCTACCCCATTGTGTACTCATAAACATTCATTATTTGTAGACTGTTTCACATAACTCGGTACACCCAGGGAGTTGTACAACTCCCTGGTACACCATAGCATGGAGGTATTATAGTAGATAGGCCTAGGGGCCTAGGCCTAGCTGTTTGGTTTGGGGCGAACTTTCAAGTACAGTAGCTCATTATTATGATTTTTATACAGTATTAAGTCTCATTAATTATGAAACCAGTGATCATTTTTTTCTTCAAAGTTTTCTATTCAAAATCGTTCCCTGTTTTGACAGTTGGTCGGATGCTAGGCCTAATAAGTCGGGCATCCATTCACTTCCTGAATAACCGTAGGCCTAGGCTATGCCCTAGCTAGCCTAGGGCCTAGACTGTGACCTAACCAGAAAGGCTAATTTATTTTGCTTAGCAAATTGGCTGATTAATTGTCATTTTTACCTAAGTTTACATTCAAAGAATGTGCTTAAACATAAGTGCTTTATGTCTGATCTGGTTTTGTTTACATTTTCGCCCTAAAATATACTTACCTGAAATAACTATCAACCATTTTGCGTCTTAATATTGCATAATCACTGATCACTAGCCGGTTTTTCACTTTTATTCGCGCGAAGCGTTTGATTGTACGCAGGCGCAGTTTATCAACATGCAGTTCACACACTGCCGCGAGAGGGCCTGACTCGCATGATATGACGCACTTCCGGTAAAAACCGTTACAATTCTGTAACGCAAAAAAATACACTAGCTGCTCGTTCTTCCTCTATACAGTATATTCTTTGAGAGTACTCTTTGGTTGTATATTGTACAACATTACACATTATTGTCGATTAAAGTGGTCCAAAGCTGCTTCGGAATCTTCCCAGGGACACTATTAATTTATGTCATAATTATGTCTTATCAACTGTACTTTCCAGTCAAGGACTTGCTGCAATTTTTCGCTTTTTTCAGGAACAACATAAGACATTTTCACTCAGTGGACCCCTATTATATAAAGTACGTTTGAGAACATGACAGAAGTTATAGAGGTGACATGAAATTATTTCAAAGTGAGCAAAAGTAATTTCAAATGTGTTGCATGCCTGCGTTCAAGTGTGGTATTTGTGAACTTTATTTGATGTCGTATTCCATGGTACAGTATATGGGTTGACTTTAAAGGCTAGTGCAGTATTTGTGAACTTTATTTGTTGTGGTATTCCATGGTATATAGGTTCACTTTAGGTTGCATGCGTCATGTGATTTATGTGCATCGATGGTGGGATGTTCGAGTCCAACAGCAATTACAACATGCATGCCATGGTTCATGTGGTGTATGTACAGTAGGCCTATATATGCTTACATGTTGCTTGTTGACTAAGTTTTCTTATTGTTGATTCATAGCTTATAACACGAAACTGTATATGTTTCTAGTCACTTTATCCACCTTTTAAAATCAGTAATATAGTGCTGAAAGTGCCTACAGTATAAACAAAATTATTTGTGGTTACTATTATTATTATATTTATTATTGTGATTTTATTCGGCGAATTGTTGTATTTGCTAGTGCACAGAGACAATTTCAAAATTCGCCATTTTTTTTTTTACTATAGGCCTAGTTATAATTCAAGTGTTCATATCCAAGCAACCTTTAGGCCTACATGATAATTGTAAAATGGTAACTGCAAGGCTAAAATCCATTGTTAAACTATCAAATTTAGTTAATATTACTATTAATATTTAGCCAGGATTTGCCCGACTGGGGGACGGTGCTCCCGACGAGGGTTCAGATTTCCCCGACGAACGCAAAGTAGGCGTGGTCAACTTCGATTAAAATGTGTCGAAAGTGGTCCTGGGGGCGAAGCCCCCGACAATTTTTACAATTTAAGTGTTTCAAAGGCTTATTTAATCGATTTTAGAGTCTAATATGTAAAAAATACATAGGCCCTATATTTTTTTTCTTCCCGACGAATTGTGCTTTTTCTCCCCGACGGGGTGGGGGGGGGGGGCCTCTGCTGGCGCCATCCCTGATATTTAATATTACTATTAATATTTAGTTAATATTGTATGTTATGGCATTATTCAGTTCAATAACTATTTATTCGTCTACCCGTATAAAGTTTAGTATGTCAACCCATGTGAAATACAAATTTACATTCAGTATACAAACTATTACAAACGCTTGGGAAATTTCCTTTTAACTGTTCCCTGATTAGGAAATGTATGAGGCACACACGTCATCGGAACACGGCATCCAAACCAAAAGACTCAGAATGACGTCAGTGACTCAAACAAGTTGAGGAGCAAAGGTAGCATTATGTGACAGCCGTTCGTTAACGTCTAGCACCCCGACGAATTGTGCTTTTTCTCCCCGACGGGGTGGGGGGGGGGGGGCCTCTGCTGGCGCCATCCCTGATATTTAATATTACTATTAATATTTAGTTAATATTGTATGTTATGGCATTATTCAGTTCAATAACAATTTATTCGTCTACCCGTATTAGTATGTCAACCCATGTGAAATACAAATACATTCAGTATACAAACTATTACAAACGCTTAAGGGCCTGACGACTTAATTCAATGTTAATGCAAATCCCTTGTATTCATTAGGACAGGGAACAGTTAAATTAACTGTTCCCTGATTAGGAAATATATGAGGCACACACGTCATCGGAACACGGCATCCGAACCAAAAGACTCAGAATGACGTCAGTGACTCAAACAAGTTGAGGAGCAAAGGTAGCATTATGTGACAGCCGTTCGTTAACGTCTAGCACATTGCAAAACACACAAGTACCGTACAACGTCTCGTCGAGAACACCCCCCCCCCTCCCCACCACACACACACACGCCCTAACATGCGGGTTTTTAAGCTTGGTTCACATTAGAGAAATCTAGACGCATTTGACGGAAATGCAAAAATAAAGAAAAACATCTTCATCGGCGCCGTCGTAGTTGTTCCTCATTTAGTAATTATTATTATCTTATCTTGATAATATTTTCTTTCTCTGGCTTGCATTTCAGATCTTGAAGATTAATACATGTATTGAGAATGTAGTGTGAGATCTGGATATCGAGTATAGAAAATGGCGGCAAGAGTAAAGCCAGCGAGTGCCCCGGGTAGAATATCATGCCGTGACGATATCTGGAAAGATATTCAGGATTGGGCAAAACCTTCGGGACGTAACGACGACGATGACCAAGCACTTGTGATTGGTTCACAAATCAAAGACAATGTCACAGAACAACGTATGCTGGAAAGTCGTTTGTTTGACCTCTCAAAAGAAAGGTATAAATTTATAGTTCAAGTTGCATGGCAACGCAAAGCATTCATCGATCGACAAAAACAGAAAACAAGCGTAATGAAAGATTTGTTGACAGGAATCGACACCACAGAAATTCAGCAGTCCACCAAGAAAAACCATGGCACTACGTTCAAGGAAAGAATAAAGCAGTATAAAGAACTTGTAGAAAAAACATATCCTCCAAAACCAAAATCAGAGCGCAATAGAAATAATAACGAATTGTTCGAAAAGAAACCGATTTTCGTTGATCGTATTTACAAAACAGAGCCAATTTTCAGTGAAAGAAAATCTAGAAAAAGCACAAGCCCTATTAAAAGATACGTAAGCATACAAAGTCCTGGTAAATGCGCCTTCTTTCCAGCCATCGAGACGCAAGTGCGAGACCGACGCATGCAAACAGCACAGGGTCGTCAAAGTGTACCAGTGAATTTTATGCGCCATGAAAAGGTATGGACAGCCACTGAGTCGAAAGAAGGAACTGACCGAAGTAAACATAGACCTAGTATTTCAACTCCAATTATTCGACCAAGGTACTTAACATACAGGTCAGTATATGATAGGCGTTTTATGACTCTGCAAAACTGTCTGACTCGTCCATACAACCCGAACTCACATGGAAATAACGATTTAATGAATCGAATGGAACAGCTAAACAAGACATTTTGTTCTTTGCCAGTGCGAGATCCACCGACATCTGATTTGATTAAAGAAACTATAGTAACTACAAAAGTGAGCGATTGAATGCTTTTTGGGAAAATAGTTCGTGAAAAATCCACCCGCGTTTAAGCGCATGCTCACTTGCCGGGATCATCAATAATTGATGTTTCACCAGTTGCTGAGCATTCGGAAGAATTGCATTGATGAATAAACATGAAATAAGTAACGCACCACGCGATATTTTCATTAACTTTACATCATTTCTAAATGAATATTGCCGTAAGGTAGAGATACAAGAATGAGTTGATACGACTTAAGCAGAAGTAATACAAAGATCGGATCCATCTTCTCCCAAGTCGCATCGCCAGATTTTAACTTGCGTTCAAGGAGATACCTACATTAGAACTAAATTGAGACGATTTTTCATACCTATTCAATGCAGTGGCGGATATAGGGGTTGAATAGGGTGGCTAGCCACCTCTCTTAGGTGACCGTGAAAAAATGATCACTTGTCTTGTGTGTGTGCTTTTCATGTATACATGTTACGTGTATTAGGCTACTCTGCATACACTTCTTATTTTAACTTAACTGATTTTCAGATGTCATCCAAGAGCATCTAGCCGGCTACTAATTCTAAACAAATTTCAATTGGAAGGAGCGGCCCTCCCAAAACCCATGATCAATGGGGGACAGAGGAACACGTCTCCAAATATTTTAAGGGGGTGGGAGGTTGGTCTCCTTACATTTCGTCAGCAATGTAATAATTTAAGAAGACGTCAAGAAGACGCCTGAACATTATGAAATGAACTGCAAATGACCCAGGTTTTAACGAAAGGGTGCTGTACAACAAGGTGGGTGTGTGACTCACGAAAGGTCCCCCTCACCTTTCGAAACAGGTCTGTGCCCTTGCCAAAATCACGCCCCCACCCGCTTGGAGCTTTGCAAACGCATTATTCATCCCCCATTGCTAAATACTAGATCCGCCACTGCAAGGACAAGCACCATAACCACAGCCTATCAATATTAGCTATTTTTTGATAATATTTAAAGCTAGCTATTGATAGAAGTATAGATATAAAATAAAGACTGAAAAACCCAAGAGATGTTATGCTGTCATTTAGTGATAACTGAAGTACCGTAAATACTTTAATAAGCGCCGCTCTTGAATAAGCACCGCTCTCGAATAAGCATCGCAACAAAGCGCCGCTCTTTAATAAACCTCGCGGAGCTTAATCAAGAGTATACAGTATATTACCCTGTGTATAATCTGTCTCTTATACACATCTCTGTATATACTGTATCATCATCTCTCACGGCCATCATAAGTAGCCAATATTGTTACTATCATCAACATATTGTTGTTTGAAGTTGTACATCATGGAAATTTCTGTTGACTGATGTGGTTGAAAATGAATTATAATGTACCATATTCATCACCATTTACAGATGCTGCCATCATCCTGTCGCATTCCTCACAAAATGGCACGAGAAATAAAACATGTTCAATCAGACAAAAGTATACTGTTTATTGTTTATTTTTTAAACCGTAAAGTATTATACAAACCCAATAGCCCTAGTTGAACCATAGACTTTTTTATTTGTACGAAAAACTGTCTCTGGCGGGATTCGAACTTGCACTGTTATTATCTATTCGTTTATATACTGTACATAGGCCTATATATACACATTAATTTCAAAATTAATATACTGTAGCTCCTCCCAGGGGCTGAACTGTCCGACCATTCTATAAAAAATTATAGCTTTTGGTCATTCGTTGATGCTTCGTCTCTATTAAGTATACTGCTGCTATTTATTAGCCATATAATAGATTACTTCTTCCATTGACTGATATTATTAGACATAGCATTAAGCATGAACGCCATTGGGTTAAATCCAAAGCGGTGGTCAAACGGATCGAATTCTGAGTGGTTCATTCTATCAGAACGGTTGCGTGGTCGTCGGCGTCGGCGACGGCCGTCGCACCGATCACTTTCATCACACGGGACGTTATGGTTTGATGGTGAAGGTGACCTTGACCTTCTCCTACCAGCGGAATCTTGATGACATTGACCTGTCATCCATACTGGCATTGTAGGCATACTTAGATTCGGGTGATTAGTGTACATGCTGAACATGCAGAAATCGTTACCTTTGTCATCCGAATGTGACCATGAAAAAGCTCCGAATGACACATGTTCTCCACGTGCATCCTTACCCTCATTCTTACCCTCATTCTGATTGTCTTCCTTGTTTCCACGTTGCTCATTATCCCGGTCTTCCCTGTGGGCTTCATCGTCACTCATGTTATCTGCTATTCCGTCGGTAGGCTTATTTTCGGAGCAACGCTCAGAATCATCATCCGATTGTTGTATATCGTGTTCATCCGTCACTACACCAGAGTCCAACGAACTTAGATCATCATCTTCATCCAGATCATCAGTAAGCCCAGTAGGCATATTACTGTTGCTGTCCACAGGCCCATCTTTTTCAGTAATTAGGCCTACACTATCTTTCCTTACGTTAACTTCTGTTTCATCTGAATCACAAATTTCCATAGCTTCAACTGCGTCTAACAGCGGGTCCATGTGGTCCACACTAAAACTGCCAGCATTCGCATTGGAGTCATAGTATAGACCTGTATATCTATCTGGACTAGCCATCATTTATATGTGAATTCAGTGTATTTATTTTGGTTATGAGGTTCTGCTAACGTTGCAGAATCGTTTTAAAAACGAGATTACCAATCATTATGCAATAACGAGAGAGGGCGCCTTATAAAACAATTAGAAAGAAAAATGCCCCGCCCACTACTAAATATTTCCACCTATGGAACGCTAGAAAGGCAAACTGCGCTGTAGTTTCGCAATTTCGTTCCAAAAAGATGCGAGAGTCAGCAGATGTAATATAAATGTTTTTGGTCATATGTTGCTGCGTCAAGTTTTGGAACAGTGAGAGGATTTTGCGAAGATCGAAGCCGACGAGTGGGTAAGTAGCGAGTAAGACGACTAATAAGGTGTGGAGGTACACTGATCTAACGGTATGACGTTTAAAACGTTAGCCTATATTATGACGTCACCAAGTGAACAAACTCCAGGTAGGGTCGATGGGTGATGTATTGATATATGTTTAAACAATAATAAACAGTATATGTAAACTCGAAAGTTATGAATGAGTGTAGGGATATATGTTCACGATGTGGTAATTCGGCACAGATGCAAGTCATGTTTGACGGAGTGTACCAGCTCTAGGGGCAATATGCAGCGGCTTGAGAATGTCCAACACAAAGCCACCAAATTCATATTCATTACCCAGATTATAATTACAATGACAGGCGCCTCATCATGCACTTACATTTACAACCTCTTTCTTTTCGGAGAGAGTATCTTGATTTGTCATTTTTGTATAAATGTTTAACTAATTTGACAGATTTATATTCATAATATTTTGCCACTTTTACTATCAGACCGGGTAATGGTCGACCACACAAATTATCCTGTCCCCTGTGGAATTCGTTGCCACATTCTATCACCATTTCAATTTTAAACAAGGCATTAAATGACAATAATGTCCTAAGCGACCAGTTCTGTGTGGACAATGTCTGCACAAATGAATTACCTGTTGCCGCTGTGCCAAGAATGTCGGCTTTCTTGTCAAACTGAATTTGTCTTATCTATTTAAATTGTTAAATATTTAATATTTAGTTAAATTTGTTTGTAGTATGGGGTATGATGTTTAAGGTAAAAGCAGTTATAAATAAAAATAAATAACTTACAGTATATTGTTAACATTAAGTATTGTATATTTTTTCATGTGGCTATTGTTATGGACAGTGCAATAATATATGGTCTTGCCAAATTCCTGATGCAATTTGTTCTGTCAGTGTACAATCTATAAAATCTAAAAAACAAAAATAACTCGATATAGGTACGGTAATGTATTTTTCCTATTCTGGCGTGCCATACCTTATACATACACCCAAGCTCTCGTGATGATGTGATCGCCCATTACCGCTGGTACAAAAATCTTGATTTTCAGTGGTGGTAGCACGTGACAAGGTACCAGCAAGTAGTTGGTACCGGCTGTAGTAGGTACCAGTTACTTAAAAAACATTAACAATACATTATTGTATTGTAAAGTAGTGATTATTTCGATTACAGTTCTTGAAGGAAGGACAAAATAGTCTTATTTACTATTTATTTGTGTGTGTATAGCCTAGGCTAGCAGAGGTAGCAAATTTTCTTGTTTGTAACCTTTCTCGTTGGAAGGCCAAGATGCAATCTCCCTGCCAGACCGTTTGCTTCATCGCTGGCGCTGTTGTTATTGTAGGCCTAGCCTTAGCGATTGCAATCCCATATCGATATGGGACATACGGTGATACGTTGTTCAGTTTAAGTCATATGGACACATTTCCTCTTACACCCGACAACAAGAAACTTTCAACAACATTCTGCAGCAGTTTTGGTGTTGAAACCGTTACTCCACCAAATGAAACTTTTGGTCTTCTGATTTACAATGAAGAGCCACCACTATCGTCACAACGGGAGACATACGCTTTCCAAAAAAATATAACCCTACTACCAAATGAATTTGTGGACTATACTTTTTACCTTTTGAAGGGTTCGGATGTGACAGTGGATATATGCAGTCATGTTGGTTCTTTACATTTTTATGTCTTTGAGTACTTGGCTGATTTTGATCAATGGAAGACGGACAAGTATTGTTTTTGCTGGACCCAGGATCATGTAATTCCACAGTGTGATGATGATAATCATCCCATAAGTAATTCGATCTCATTCATTACAAGCGGTCGGAAGTATTTTGTCTTTCAAAATAATCTACAGCCAAACAAAGTCAACGTGGCATTTGACATTCGGAGTGTAGTTTATAATAGTTCGTATGCGACTCAAGTGATACGAAGTACCACGTCAGCATCTGTGGGAATTGAGATCGCAACGAAGAGCTTCATCACGATCACAATGGCACCATACAGCGAGGATCAGGATACGGAAGTTTCTGATGTCATACATGTGAATGCTGTGTGTAATCCTCATATAGAATTTTATCTCCTTGTGTTCTTATGCCTTCCGGTCATCATTGGCTTGCTTGCAGCTTTCGTGCTCCAGCGTGTATTGAAAAAGAGCCACAGTGGCAGCAGGTATCAAGGACTGATTAACGAACAAAACTCAGAACAACAAAGCTAAACCCAAGACATCTGCAGTTTTGCATTCAAAGTTTTTGAAAAAGACTCAATTCTTGGAAATGACTCCATAACATTTTACTTTCTTATAATACTGTTGTACTTTATATACAGTACTGAAGAAAGTAAATATTCCTATGATTATGAGGGAACGGAAAAACCATGAATTGCTAGTGCTAACCACGACAGACATTAGCTCTGTCCACACTAGGTTGTGTGATCTACCCATATATGGGCATGGTGATGTCATATGGGGCATGTTGCATGGCAAAATGGCTAAGTTGTAGCAAAAATTGAAATTCAAGTTATTGGTATTTTCAGGTACCTGAGTATGTGATCTTTAAAATGAGGGGTCATGCATTCAAATTGGACATTTCAAGCCTAAGTTATTGGAAAGTGAAAGTACTGTACTCTTTTAGAGTTAAGATAAACATGATTTTTAGTAATTCCTTTCAAAGTTATTTGTGCATACATTGTTTAATAGAATGAACTATAAAAAAAATAACGTTAAATAAACAATTTGTTAACCACTTCCAGAACTAATACTTTGGGACATGATTAATAAGACATTAAACTGTTGATTTATAATGAAAAACAAATTTGGATTTTTAAGAAATTTTTTGAGCTCCCATATTTTATAGCTCATTTACTCAATACTGGACTGTGCAACAACTTAACCATTTCGCCACTCATATTGGCAATCACAGGAACAGTGTGGCCAAAATTTTAATAACTGGTTATAAATGTTACACAACCATGTATGGCAGGGTGTGGGCTGGTTTTGGTTCGCTGGGGATAGGGTGTGTGTGTGGTGGTGATGTGGAACGGCCTGGGCCCTGGGGATGTGTACATTGAGTATGGGGAACTAAATCCCTATTCCAAAGAAAAATTAATAGTCATTTTTATTTAACCCAATTTAGTGGAACTATAGAGACAGGTGTACTGTATTATGTATCTTGTAAGTCCATTGATTATTTTGATGGAATTTTGCATCATGGGGGCCTACCCCGCTCATGTATGGCCAGTATGCCAGGACTTGCATTCATGCAGTATAAACTATTAGAGTAGTTTGATATTGTATTGAGTTGTATTGTACTGTAGTTCAGTATAATTTTTTTAAACTGGACAAACATTTTATTAAAAATTTAAATAGGTTTTATTTGTAGGTTTTATTATAGCATTTAATTAAAATTTGGAATAATATTGGTAACTTTATGAGTGCATTTATATGTAGATGTTAATTTGCCCTTTGTGATATTTCAGGAGGTTGGTATATTATACAAAAATAACTTTATTTTAATAGACCTACAATATTCATACTAAACTAAATAACTATTAATTACTAGTAAATTCATCATCTGAGATGAGATGGCTAAATACTACGAAATATAAACATTTGTATATGATCAAGTTTAGTTTCAGAACAGACAGAGATGAGAACAAGAACAATATTTATCTCATAATAAACACAAGTGTAGTGTATGAGGATATGTGGCAAAGATAAGCCAAACCAGTTGTTGAAAAAAAATGATGTTTAGTTATTAATACTGGGTTAAAAAGTAAAATGAGAGCTATAAAATGGTAAAAGAATCAATTAAATCTGACAATTTGTTGTGAGGTTACAGGAGTTTAAACATATTTACACAATATTTGAGGAACCAGCCTTCAAAGTTTATGTTTGGGCATTCCTTAGGCTGAAACCATCACCTAATCATTACAAATTGTTGTTTTAACATTGAAAATTTTGAAAATAACAGCACATGATATATAGATATATAAAAATTAGTTTAGTGTAATAAAATAGATTTCAAAAATTTTGAAATTACAGCATGTTTTAGCCATTATCTCTGAAACAGGATTTGTGACGAGTGACTGGTTTGGCTTGTCTTTGCCACATATGGTTTGGACATGAAGCCAGTCTGTCAACACATCCTCGGGAAGATGATAGGTAAAAACCATGTGATTTGAAGCTAGCTATTGATAGAAGTATAGATATAAAATAAAGACTGAAAAACCCAAGAGATGTTATGCTGTCATTTAGTGATAACTGAAGTACCGTAAATACTTTAATAAGCGCCGCTCTTGAATAAGCACCGCTCCAAACCTGATTTTTTAAAACAAAGCGCCGCTCTTTAATAAGTATATTACCCTGTGTATTAAGTATATTACCCTGTGTATAATGAAACACTTTAAGAAACAGGGTTTTATACAGTGTTAAAATAAATAAATAACACAATGAAGACACGAGCATTCTTTATAAATATTTATTTATGATGACGTAGGATCTATGATAGGCCTATATAGGTAACATGAGGAGCACCATACCAATATTTCTCGAATAAGCATCTCTTTGGAATAAGCCCTGCAGCACTTATTTGAGCATTTACGGTACAGACATCATAATTGTATTGTATTCTCAAACGTTTTATTAAAAAAATATGAATATCATGCTCAATAGAGTATGCTGAAATAACACAACAACCACTAAATCACATGACAAACCAGTGGCTAATACTGAATTAAGTCTACATCTGTGCTAAGTTTTCAATGCATATAAAATCCTCTCCATTGTTAAAATGTGTTTATTTAACCCTGATATTATTATAGTAGAGAGGACAATAGATAAAAAAAAAAAAAAAAAAGAAGAGGCATAAGGCCAATTTTTTTTTTTACATGGCCTAAATCATGTATGGGAAGTTAAATTGAGACAATCTGAAATGCAGAAATGTTTTTTAAGTGATAGTAAAAACAGGAAATAACATTAAATAACAAAAAAAAAAAAACAGTACTGTAGTAATCAAACAACTAGTCAGACTGGGTCAAACTTATTGTTAGTGGTTGCCACACGCGCTGTAGATGTTGTGTAATAATGCACGTGTTCAGAGAGAGGAAACAGGTACTATTGCACACTTGACAAACTAAACACAAGTCAAGACATAATGTGAATGTTTGAATTTAATTAAATATCAGTCATTAACTAAAATATTCACATACAATTAATGTTTCCAAAATAAAAGAGGTAATAAAGGATAACGCAATCCACTCAGGACTCCAACTGTAAACAACAGCGTCCATTCTTATATATCGCAGTCAAACCAGCTCAGTATAAAATTCTTTACAAGTTCAACTCAAAATATCTCAGTTTCTGAGCACCTTATACATTTTCATTTCATTTCATTTCTTTAGGCACGAGGGCCAAGGATATGCCAATAAGTGAACTTAATCACTGTCCTACGTGGCATATCCATTTAACAACAGGGGACTTAATGGACCAGTACACTGGGGTAACCCCCTGCTCTTCTTGAATGATGTACCAGGTTTTTTAAAGTGCACACGAGCCAAATGCGTACACTGGGCCTACGGTTTAAAGTCCTTATCCGAGAAGACTTGTTCCACCACCGGAACCATTGGCGAGTAGCCGTTCGAACCAACGCCGATATTAGAGCTAAAGGTCATGGTGCCCCTGACTTAACCGCTCGGCCAACACTTTACATCACAAGACCATTTGAATGTTAAATTCCCAGTTTCTTTTATACTAAAACAACACCAAGCTTCCATTAGCTATTTCCCGCTTTTCGTACCATTAGGACAAGACTTTTTATTCCTTGATTGGCGTACTTATTTTTTTAAACACTGGAGGAGGGCAAAATAAAATTAAAATTTTGATTTCTTATTTAGTAAATAGTTTTGCCAAAAACATCTATGTGGAGGAGGAAATAGAAATAAAATGTTATTGTTGAATGTAAAATAGGATGGTTAAATACTTCAAATTTATATAATTAGGAAGAAAATATACATATCTTATCTTTGGCGATTTCAAGGTAGCGGAGGGTGAAATAAAAAAAATAAAAAAAATAAAATTATTTTTTGAAATTTCCACTTTTTCGTGGCGGCGGATGCGCTAATTGGCCAAAAATGAAATTTTATTTTATTTGAAATCACCAATATTTGCAGTCAGTGGGTTCGCTAACAAGATATAAAAAAAGTCTTGCCTAACAAGCTCTACATCCTCTCTCCAAGAGGTGTACCATTCCACTGCCTAGAGGTTAACCCACCACTTGGTCACACTTCAGTAGTATGGACTTATCACAGAATGAAGCTTGCTTTTAGCTAATTAATATGCATATAACTTAACTCATTGATATTAACAATTCACCTACAACTGGATAGAGTGCACAATGAACAATGCACATTCATTGTTTACGAGTCAGTAACAAGAAATACAGTACCTCATTTGTATTAACACTGTTTGCAAAACACACAATAACTTTTCCTGCATTAACCTAGAGGTTAACCCACCACTTTCCTTTGGTTAACACAATAAGGTCACACTTTAGTAGTATGGACTTATCACAGAGTGAAGCTTGCTTTTAGCTAATTAATATGCATATAACTTATCATTAATATTGATTAACAATTCACCTACAACTGGATACAGTGCACAATGAACAATGCATATTCATTGTTTACAAGTCAGTAACAAAAAATACAGTACCTCATTTGTATTAACAGTGTTTGCAAAACACACTTCAATAACTTTTCCTGCATTTACTTTACTTGTATTGAACACGTAATGTCAAATAATAAAAATACTGTATTCTTTTGATTATAAACTATAAGGCTATAATCGACATCGCACAAGATAACATAGGTTGAAAAAAAAACCTCCACTGCAATATCTGACAATGGTGATTACAACTGTGTGTTTTAAACATTTTGTTGTTAATTTATGTCTAGGACTGATTTTATATAAATTTTATTTTTTTGGAGAAGGGTTTTGTTTCAGATTGTTGGTTACTATGGACACAGATGTTTATTTTGAGTTTAGTGTCTTGTTTTGCAGTCCTTGCATTAAGTGCCAAAATTATACGGACACACGAGAGCCGGCAATGAGTGAAGTAGACGTGTGTGTTATCAACTGCAGTAATTATTAGATCAGTACAATGTCGTCATACTGATGGTTGTGACTTGTGAGGTCGGCAATCATTTCAACAGAGATGTATTAAGATATGGCTGGATTGAGTCAAACCCATTGAGGGCATCGCAGGGATTTTATTGTTTTTTTCCTAATTGTCTAAATTTTGATGTTCACTTAAAGTCAAGTTGCACATTAAAACATTCAACAGCATTTTAAAATGTCTTAATCATTCATTATGGATTCAACCCATGACATTTGGTGGAAGCAGTGGGATGCAACTGTGACAGAAGAGACTGAAAGTAGCCGCCATAGATCAAAATGTATATATTTTAGATTGTATTATTTTACACTGTAAATATGACGACAACCATTTAAGAACGTTGGTAAACTAGATTAGCGATTTTGATATATGTTATGTTAAATAGGCGCGTACTACAGTATACAGAGACCCTAGTGTATAGTGACATGATTTACAGTAGTTAGTGATTCTAGTCAAAACATTGGTTTCAACGAAATATAATCCGGAAATGTACGCTGGCTGGCAGGGTGTAGTACTGCTTTCTTATCTTGGCAACAACTTGACGTACTATAGTCCTTATTGTTTAGGCTTGAAAATAGCAAGATTAGACTGAAACAAACATTTTATTTTTGATGAACGTTGCATTTTTAGAATAAGGTGACTACTGTATAATTATATCAGGTGATTGGTATTTCCGGGCTTGGGTAGAAATAGCATTTTTATACAAGTATATAGATTTGCGAAAGACACTCATTCACTTGATAATTTTTGTGAGTGTCGAAACGATAGGTTCGGTCCTTATTATATTTCCATACTTTTTCGCAAATCGCTTGACTTCACGCTTGACTTGTATACTTACGCTTTGATAGCTAAATATGCTAGTTTGTCTGTTAGCAGTAAACGCGGAAATTGTGTTATGTGTGTTTTGAAGAAGTGTAAATAAAGTAGAGTAGCGCATATTCGAATTTGTATGTTTCTCTGGATTTCGCACTCATACTGAAGTACATGGTGCTACAACTTGGAGTGATGCTAAGATACAAGACCCTTAGTTGCTAATTTGATTTAAATCTTACAAGAATTCTATTTATATATTATATATTACCGGTACAGTATATGTTTTGATGATTTGTATCACATTGATGCTGTTGTGGCCGATTACCCTCACATTTATATTTATTGTACAGAGTCATTGACTTTGACAGGTATTCATATGTTTATTATATTGTATGAAATCTAATTATTATACCTATTAACTGCTGATCGAAATAGGTGATGGATTAATGATAGCGATGGTGTTAAAAGGCTTGCCAGATCCTTTCAAACTATTTTCAATAAACATCTCCCAGAGTAGCAAAGAAATAACATTCCCAAAATTCAAAGCTAAGTTGAGGAGTTTTGAGGAAACCGAGAAGTTAAACAGAAAAACTGAACACTCTAATGACAACATTATGAAAATCAGAGATGTACCATCTCAAAGCTGCTATTCATGCGGACGAAAGGGGCACTTCGTCAAAAATTGCAGGCAAAATTGCCCTCCTCAACATAACCAAAAGAGAGAGTGGTGCAACTTCCATAGAAGTGCTTCACACAGCGATGAAACTTGCCGAGCACAACAAGACAAAACCAAACAGGTCTGCTAAAACTCATCTGCTATGACAAAAAGGCATTTAGTGCTTTTGAGCCTGGCAAAACATGTTTTTCTGAGAAACTTCGAAAAGGGTTCTTCGTTGGCATGCTTACTCTTCAAAAGGAATTCAACTGTTGCACCTTCACATAGTTTGTTAGTACCTGATGATATTAAGAAACAAGCACAAAATCTCATCACCCCATCGACGGCACCCTTTCTACATATCAATGACATCAAGAAAGAAGAACCAGCACACCTAAATCTTGTCAGTGTACAAGCCACAGTAATCGTTGTAAGCATAAAAATTAATATAGGATCAGGCACCAAGGACCCTTCGCAACAATCAACAGGTGCGAGATATCAGGCTGCAACAAGACAACCAAGATATTCAGGTATCCCTATGGAACCAAAAAAGCAGAAGTCCTGTTAAAATTGGCGACTCGATCAAATGTACAAATCTTAACGTTAAACAAAACACATTTCTTGGAGAGCAAGTATTGTAGTTACATAGTTAACTTTGAAACACAGAAAGGAAACAAAATATGTAATGAGCAACATTTCATGTGTGCACATTATGTACAGAATGCATACAATTAAAAACCAACCTTAATCTGTACACACTTGTATAATATTAGTAAAACAAGTAATCTGTAAATATTCTGCGCATCACAAATTATCAGTTCTTCCTTCAGAATATAACATATTCTTGGCATTAGTCTGCGCCGTCAGAAACAGACGTTTCCTGATCAGGAATGGAAAAATATAAAAATAGTACTAGTATCATCGGAAAGGCTGTAATACTCGCTAACATTTTTAGCACACAATTCTGAAAGTTTTATGCTTTGACCTAGACCTTGGACATTTAAACTGTGAAAAGGCTTATTGAGTTGACTTTGTGAAAATTTTGCATACTTGGCTCAAATATTTACTAGTTTACCCACTTAACCTTACTTTTTGATAATACAGGTACAAGGAAAAACTTCCAAAACAACGAAAGGAAACATCATCAGTGTCGGGACTAAAGATGACACCACCTACAATGTCATCGTGGAAGCAAAAGAAAACGCCCTTCTGGATTTGACAATCAATAAAACAATCATGAATCTTTATTTCAAAGCTGAAAATGAGAATGCCATACTGCAGGAAAAACTCAACACAAAATCTATGAGTTTAAGTTGTATGGTACACTGTTAAATGAAGTAAAATAGTTGATTTTATCTGAATTGCCCAGGGGTTTATCTATTTGTATCATTATTGTAAAAAAAAAAAAATGAAAAGGAATTTGTAAAACTTAGGTTCAAAAGAAGGTTGTAAATTTATGGGATTGTTTATGTGTAGGTCGAATAATGATGGTTGATCATTATGTTAAAGGTACAATGAAAAAAAAAAAAGAAAAAAGGTGTCCTCTGATTTTATGGAGATAGGTGTACAATCACGATGGTTGGGTTTTTGAGTTGGTGGAGTGGGGCGGTGCGAGGGAGGTTTGCACTGGGTCGTGGGTTGGTTGTTTCTGGGGTAGGTCCTCTTGGTCCGGGCTTGCTTTTGGTTCTCTGTGTTTTTAATGCGGAGGATTGGCGGCAGGTTCAGATTGGGAGTATTTGAACAGTGAAACGGAAAGCTGAACGTGGAAATCGTGGAGGTATTGATGTACCATGTCCACGATTATAACAAATATATGGAGTGGGGTGGATTTTACAAATTGTCTCATAAAATATTATAATTGTGCAAGACGGTCTAGAATTTGGCATCGTAGAGTGTTGTTTCATCTTCTTGAACTCTCAGTACATAATTCCTATGTTCTCGAAGGTTATTTTGTTCCACACAGAAAGGATGACGGCAAAAATACTTTGATAATGGGGCACCAAAAGTACAGGGAGAATCTAATTGTGAACCTGATTGATTGTTATCGCGAAGGTAGGAAACAAGCCAGTCGTCCTTCAGATGTACAACAAGATGATCGGTTATTGAACGTAGGAATCCATCATCCAATAAATGCATCCAGCAATAAAGATTGTGCTTGGTGCACAAAAGTTGCAAAAGATAATCAAGGAGGACAAATTACCAGAGCAGATGGTCCTAGACACACACTATGAGTGAAAACCTCACGAATAAAATGTAGCAGGTGTGAGGTACATTTATGTGTAAAGACTGGTTTGAATTGTTGGTATGTTTGGCATCACAAAGCGTAAACAAACAAAAACACCAAAAAATGTTACTCATATTATCGACATTAGTATTTCTTTATCAAATTGAATGATTTTTTTGTATACTGTTTATTATATATATCTCTATCCATGTCGTGCTAAATATTATTGGTGCTTTCATGAAAAAAAAATAGATTATTTTTGTGAATTTTGATGATATCTTTGAAATTTCTGTTTCCGCCATTTTTAATAAATTAACGAATTAATTAATTGATTTAAAAAAAAAATTTTTTTTGATCATTTAGAGAAACTAATACACTTTTCAAAAATATAGTTTTGCTACATTTATTCAAGTGGTTTAGCCACAATACTTGATTATTCAGAAATGCGTACTGTTAGATTTTAGACATAGAGATTTGTGAAAATTTGCATATTCATCGACAAGTATGTTTTTCATCATAAAATTAGTATTTCTTTATCAAATTGAATGAATTTTTTGTAAACTGTTTATTATATAATTCTCTATCCATGTTTGCTAAATATTATTGGTGCTTTCATGAGAAAATAAATTATTTGTTGTGAATTTTTACAATCTCTTTAAAATTTTTGTTTTTTCCACAATTTTTAATTAATTAAAGTTTTGAAATTTTTATTTTTTTATCATTTACAGAAACTAATACACTTTACGGAAATATATAGTTTTGCTATATTTAGTCAAGTGGTTTAGCCACAATACTTGATTTTCAGAAATGTGTAAAATCACCTAAAATAAATTCAGGCATGTAAAGATTAAGCTAAAACTCCTCAAAAATAGCCAATGCCAATAATAATAGATTGCACAAAACAAATTTTTTGATTGCCGTTGATCATTATTTTACTTTACTTTAATTTTTTTACTGCATTTTTTTGTTGGAAGCTGTGCTTCCCCATTGATATATATGTAGTTTGTAACAAATTTTCTTTATATTTTGTTGTTCAAAATTATTGTAACTGTTGACAAACTGTTGACCACCGCCAGTTAAGTTGAGCAAGTTTAAGGGATCTAGAGCATCTGGTGAACCATGTTCATTATAATATTACAGATGAGAACAAAGCTGCTTCATTACTGGCTCATCTGGGTGGTTCAGCAAAAGAACTGTTATGTTATGGAGATGACTTAAGACAGATTAAGATCAAATTGTGGTGAAGTTAGAAACACTGTTTTCTCCTGTGAAAACAGTAGTCTCTTAGCCAGGAATTTCATAGTCGGGAGTCAGATAGATGGTTAATGTTTGGCCGATTTTAGAAGGTCGTTTTTATGATTAAGGCTGCTACTAATGATTTTGAGAACACAGCATTGCAGAGTCTACAGGATAATGCTCTAAAGGAGAGATTTACTAGAGGAGCTGGAGAACCTTGGGTGCAGCAGCAGCTTAAATTATCAGCAAAGCATCACAAACCACCGATCATGACGTTCTATCAACCCTGCTAACGAAGGCAATCGTCAAATATGTAGATGTTTCGGTGGACAAAATCACACCCGATCAGCATGTTCTCGATGGTGGTTCGTTGATTGACAGGTTGAAGTAGGAGAAACATGATAGCTATGGAAAAATTGCTAATGACTACAAAAAAACCATTGACACTCATTATGACCACGCCATCGTTGTGCTTGATGGATATAGAAATGGACCATTCACCAAAGATGTTACCCATATTTGTCCAATGTCGATAGGTAGACCTTCGCAATCAAGAACTATACAAGTTGATGAAACGAAAATATTTGATGGGTCGAGGGAAGAGTTTCTTGCAAACACCTCCAATAAAGAAAAGATGATACATTTGATAGGTAAAAAATTAGAAACCATAGGGGTCAAAGTCATTTACGCTGATGAGGATGCTGACAGTACTATTGCTCAAACTGCTGTTTCCGAGTCAATGACAAAAACGTGACCGTGACCGGCGAAGACACAGATCTTCTTATATAACATCTGTACTACAGTTCAATTAATGCATCAAATTTTAAGCTGCAATTCAGAAGTGACATTATTCGGGGAATATCTGCAAGTCGTATTCACGATATACGAACATGCAGAACCAAGTTGGGACTCGAACTTTGTCAGAAATTGCCTTTTATTCACACACTTTGTGGATGCGATACTACATCGTCTTTTTATGGTATCGGAAAGTCAAAATTGTTTGACAAGTCCCTTTCTTGTAATGATCTTAAATGTATTGCCGAATATTTATGAGTGAAAACAAATCTTGTAATGAGATCATAGAAGCTGGAGAAAAAGCTACATTAATATTGTATAATGCGAGGCAGGGAGAGTCTTTGGGTGGTCTAAGGCATAAGTTGTTGACAACGAAAGTAGCACAAGCCAAATCATTCGTCAAGCCAGAACGACTGCCTCCAACGCATGGGACGTTTATGTTCCATAGCCTAAGGTGCTGTCATCAAATTATGTGCAATACTGACCTGAATATAGAGGAATGGGGATGGTACATAGGCACTGAAAACAGATGCTACCCTACAATGTGTAATCAGCCTTTTGCCTCAGATTTTTTAATGAATGTCATTAGTTGTAATTGTACAACAAACTGCTCTACTATATGATGTGGTTGTAAGAAAAATGGTATACCTTGTACATATGCTTGTGGTAAATGCCAAATCGAAAATTGTTGCAATACTTATAAATCACAAGATATAATAGACAGTGATAGTAACAATAATATTGATTAAAATTGGCTGTGTAAAGTAGTTGTGTGTTTAAACACATTGTATGAGCCTCAGTGGGCTTTCAAAATATGGGTGGGTATTTCACAGCCTCAAGACGCTGCCTGGTTCACCAACAGTTGGGTAATTATTTTATTCATGGCATTATTGTAAAGTATTTATGAGGGTCACAAAAAGCTTTGCACTCATCCTGCATATTTGCATTTGTTTATAAATGAAACAGAGATTCTATTGTATTGTTCCGGGTAAAGGAATATGTTTACAGCACAACTATATAGTATACTATCAGCAGAATCGGTAGAGTTACATCAATGATGATAATACAAAATTGTATTATTATTTTTTTTAATTAATCATTTGAACTAGTACAGAAACAAGCCCAAGCAATGAGTACAAGTTCATCGTATGCAAATGGTAGCCATAACACAGCAAGAAGAGTAAATGCTGTATACAATCAACATAGCAGTAAGACTATAGGCTTAGGCCTAGGCCTAAACCACAACAAAACTATAATAATGCTCTAAAGGAGAGATTTACTGGAGGAGCTGGAGAACCTTGGGTGCAGCAGGAGCTTAGACGTACTTTGAAATGGCGTATAAGGACAAGTTCTTCCATGATATGAGGAAAAAAGCCCTAGTTCTTTCAACAAAATTAAGTACGAAGAAAGGAGTGCACAAAGATATATTCATGTAACAAACCCAACCACAAATGGCGTGAGTGTCGACGTCTATACGATGCAGCAAATTGGAATGGGCCACAACATCCTTCATTATGTGTACAATAGACAGTCAAATTTTTAGATCGGAATGGTCACACTAGAGCCCAGGTGTCGTCCATTCCTAATGATAATTTCGTCAGTACATGTAGCAATACTGTTAAGATAGGTCAACATTTCTTGCTGATCACCCAGCTGAATTACAGTTAGAGAGTAGGAATTATGCTAAAGGTTATTACCTTCTGGTCATATCATTAGTTATACTGTTTGATTCAGGTGCTACTCATTCTCTTATTAGTGGTAGTACAGTTCACAATTCAAAGTATCTTTCTCAATTACCTGTGAAATCTGTGAAGCCGTTACATTTTCGGATAGGAAACGGACAGTATTTAACGGCAGATAAAACTATTGATGTGAACATTAATATACACAGACAACATTTGTTGATAAGTGCTGTCATTGTTGATACTTTGTCTGGACCAAACATTTTGTTGGGACTCTTGCAGGATTGAACAGTACACTTGATTTTGTCAAAAACAAAATTACAATCAAACCTACCAAAGTCTAATTATCCGCATACAGAAAGTATATACTGAAACCTGGTGAAAGCAAAATGGTTCATGTTTATAGTAAAGTCCCTAACATTTCAAAGAATTCTGAAGTTGTATTATCGTCTTCTAAACACCTTTCCAAAGCTTGCCAATATGTTGGTAAAATTACAGAAAGGAACGCGTATATTCCTGTTACCAATAACACACATAAGAACGTTTTTCTACATAAATGTCGCCCAGTTGCACACTTTGATACAACTGACGTCACCTACAGTATGTTTGTCAACATTTACCTTCTGATGTATCACTTAAAGCTTCAAACCAACCAGAACATGATAAGGTTTCCAAAACAAACCACAGTAAAACGCAGTATAACAATTTGCGAACATATCCTCATTTGCAACCCAATGATTCACGGTTAGAGTATACTGATCAAGAAATGATTCATAAGCAATTTGATCTTGAAAATAATGATTTGAATGATATGGAAAAACAACGTGTCTTTCAAATGTTATCTCAACATAGACCATCATTTAGTCTATATGGTGAATTAGGAACGTGCCCTGGTTTTGAAGTTGATTTTGACTTGTCAGGCCATACTATGTTTTATGCGAGACCTTATCCAATATCAGAAGAAAACAAAAACGATTATAGATAACGAGTTGAGTAAATTAGTAGGTTTAGGAATCCTAGCCAGATATCATAAGGCATATACTGTACCTCCCCTGTCTTATTGCTAGAAAAAAGGAATAGTAAGGAAAAGAGAGTTGTTACAGATTTCAGATATCTCAATTCTCGTATCAAACATCATATTCACCCATTCCAACCCTTTAATCTAGTTATTCAACATATCGGATACTGTAATCCTGCGATACTCAGCGTTATTGATCTTAAGAGTGCTTTCCACAGTTTGAGTCTTAGTAAGAAAACACAGGAATATGTTGGTATATCATCCTACCCCGGAGGTCAATCATACTATAATAAAAGATTACCCCAAGGCTTAAGCTGTAGTCCTGCCAGCTTTCAGTCCAAAATTACAGAGGTTGTTTCAGAAATTCCTAATTCCCACCAATTTTGTGTAGCTATTATGTATGATGACAAGCATCCTATTGATAGTGGTAGTGGATCGAAGCTCAAGTGACAAATTTTCAGATGAAGATGATATCTGGTTAGAATTTCAAGCTCAGAGACAAAATTTGCCATGAAGGAACAGGTTTTCACACTAATGTTCATCATTTACCCAAGTCCACGCTTTCATGATGCATTCTGCTTTTTCAAGGCCGAAAGACACTCAAATGGGGAAGATGTTGAAGACAGATTTTATATTTATTTTATTAGATCTATTTTCTTGGGGAAAGAATATTGTTTTGGATCGTAGCTTACGTTGTATGAAGGACGTGGCTGCTGCACTAAGCGCCAAATATGTGGCAAAGACAAGCCAAACCAGTCGCTCGTCACAAATCCTATTTTTGAGATAATGGCCAAAACATGCTGGAATATCGAAATTTTGGAAATCAATTTTATTGCACTAAACTAACCCTTATATATCTATTACATCATGCTATGCTGTTATTTTCCTCAGTTCCAATTTTAAACCAAAAAATTTTAATGACTTGGCGATGGGTTCTGGCTAAGAAATGCCCAAAATCGCAAACTTTGTTCAAACTACTGTACCTTCATACAAAATGTCGGATTTAAATGATTCTTTTACCATTTTATAGCTCTCATTTTACTGTTTAAGCCTGTATTAATAACTAAAAATCGATTTTGCAACGAGAGAGTGGTTTGGCTTGTCTTTACCACATATGCACACACGAATGCTGCAGTGAGTGAAGTAAGACATGTTTGGTGTTCTTATGTTGATGATAGAAGTTGGAGGTTAGGGATGTAGATAAAAAGGAGAATGGAAAGGATGAATAAAGATGGAGTTGAAATCATTACAAACTTAGTGTTGAATCCGTTATATTTTGCGTCAAATGTCGAGACATTACAGATGGCGAAATATCATTTATAAGAAGCCATAGAAGGTAGAAAATTTGTAAATATGCAGAATTTAGCTGGTCCACCAGTTTTTTTGGCTCATCCTGGTGAGCCTACAATCAAATGGCAGCAATGGAAGGACATGTTTGGAAATTATTTACTTGTGTTCGGTCTTGATACGGCCTCTGCAGCTCGCTGAAAGGCTTTGCAGTTGCATTTCTTGGGTGCTGAAAGACATCGTATATTCTACACTATGGATGCAGAAGGCAGCGGTTGGTGATTCTGTAGCTGCTGAACATCATGATGAAATCAAGAGTATTTTGATAGCAGTAGATCATTATATCACATCCTTGAGGACATGAGGCAAAAGTTCCCGTTAGCAGAAATGGTCCATAGTGAGCTGTCAGATGGTTGAGAGTGAGCTGTCAGATGGTCCAGAGGGAGCTGTCAGCAACTCCATAAACTTGGGAGTTATAACAAGAGAGTCCTAAAAAATGGCTGGCTGGTGACAGTATAGCCATCGGAATGTAAACAAAGCAACCAAATACAATCACTCACTTCTAAACGTAATTTCATGGGTTTCAGTGGCACCCAAAGATCTTCAACATACCAGCAAGATGTATTACCCGAGTTTTTGTCTGCTAATGGAGAAATATGCAGCATGAACGTGGTAGCCGAGCGCTACAAGTTTCGGCAGCGTGGCCAATTGCCTGGTGAGTCAATCGAATCCTATATAATTGCGTTTAAAAAATTGACATTTCATGATGAAAAGATTCAAGATCAAGTTGTTGAAAGACCATAATAGAATATTAAAGGTCAGGTCGGGTAGTTAGAAGACCAGAAAGGTATGGAAATGAGAAGTACTATAGATATGTATTAATGTTGAGTTAGTTACAAACTTAATAGTGTTTAATGGTTTAAAGGGCAAAATATGCAAGGGGAGATTGTGGTGTTCTTAACACGATGTTCATGATAGACAGGGGCGGATTTGGGGGGGGGGCGGGATTAAAGATGGAGTTGTAGTTGTTACTAACTTAGTGTTGAATCCGTTATTACAACATGCATTTTATCAAATGCAGTAATTAGATCAGGTACAGTGTCATCATACTGATGGTTGTGACTTGTGAAGGTCGGCGATCATTCCTAAAGAATTGTTAATAGACAGCGGGTTTGAGTCATAACTTATTGAGGGCATGGCAGGGATTTTATTGTTGTTTCCTAAATTGTCTAAGTTTTCATGTTTGCTTAAAGTCAAGTTCACCATAAACATTCAACCACATTAATATCAAAGTCTTGAATCATTCAATACGGAGTCAACTCACAACATTTATTAGGTAGTTATATGGGTTGAATTTCAGTATATATCGTGAATAAATGAAATAATATACTGTAGTAGCAAAGCTCTTTATGGTATTAAAAATATTAAAAAACATCTTTTCTATGGAGTTTCCTGATGCAAACACTGTCACAAAAGTGAAGTTGTTTGTCATTTATCATTACACAATAATCTCTTTAAAAGCTCTGTACTGACTATCAAATTTTATTTGACAAAAACATGTGACATTGATATATATGGTCATGACGACATCACTTCATGACCCTATATATAGGTACATCAAAATTTGATAAGGTCAGAGCTTAATGGCCCTAAAGCCCCTTTCAGACAGAAAATACCGCAATAATACCCTAATCACAGCGTTATTATTGCCGGCGCAGACCCTTTCACACAGCTAGTTAAAATCCGGTAATAATCTCGCGGAAAGGAGTATTTGATGTCTGTGGCGCTTGTGCTTGTTAACAAAGAGGGCGCAATTTTTTGTTTACTCCATTAATCCAATATGGCTGGAGATGAAGTCATAAAACTGCTGCTTTGCAAATGTTTTTTAATGCTTGCTATGTTTGCAATACATATAAATTTGAGAAACAGAAGGTTTCTAATGCGTTTTGTTCAAGTGGAGAAAGAATTTAGGAAGCGTATAAGGCGAGGCCGGCTTTCGAGCAGCTAGGTGCAGGCGATTTTCGCGTCTAAAAAACCGTCAGCTAGCGATTTCATCGGCTTTGTTAGCTGCAGCAGCGGTTGATGGCTGCTCGCGTGACCGTCTGATTTGTTATGCCTCAGTGCGTAAGACGGCGATGAACCCTGTACCCCATCGAGTTCGGCAAAACTCGCTACGGTATTAAGACTATGTCCCGAGGAGGTCTAACCGAAGCCGGCGTTTAGCTGTATTTACCCTTTCACATAGAATGCCGGCGTTCGAGAAATACGATATTAATACCATTTTGCAGGTCTGTCTGAAAGGGGTATACGACACCTTGACGATTTAGCCAGCACATGCCAACGTATGAAAACTTTGGCGAATAAGCTGGAGTACATCGAATAAATTATTGGTAAGTTTTGTATAAGTTAAGAGCACGCTGAAGCACACTGGTATACGTTGTAGTATGGCGAGTACGTTAAAAAAAATTTTGTGCATGCATAAATTTTTTTTCGACATTCAGCATACACGGGCCATAAGTTATACGTAAGTTATGTGATCATTAACACGCGTTACTCGTAAGTTACTCAACAGTCAAATATGTCGCGATAATGTCTAGCGCACCCAAAACTTATTTCTCAGCCATGAGTAACACGCTTTGAACCTATATGAACTTACTGAACGTGCCTTACAGTTACCGTATAATGGCGTATTGGCAGCATTTAGGGGAATTGGTATATAAAAACAGAGGGATGTTGATACTGCGACAGTGATGTTAATACTGTGATGTCTAGTGTGGTTATGATATGAATCAATGAGTGGCAGCCTTTTTATAGGCTACATCACATGATCGTCAGGGATACGCTGCTGGGCACTGTGCATAAGGTACGGTAGATTATAATTGGGCCTAAATTGTGAATGCCGGCCGCACGCTAAGCATTTGTGAGGTCTCACCACGAAATGAGACGCATCGTTGGTGAAATCATATTGAGATATTCACCAAAACAGGCAAAAGTCAAAGTTTTTAGAAAATTTTGATTTTAATATATTTAAATGTATTTATTTTATGATTGTATACTTTGTAAGTGAATTTTCTTGCCAAAACACTGTTCTCTGCACACATTCTTTAATTCTAGTCATATTATTTGTACAGGTTAGTATATTTTTGAGGCTGATTTTCTCAAAACGTGGTTCTTATACACCTAAACTTTAAATGCTAACATCTCTGGATTTACTTATAGTAGGGAAGCCATTCAAAGACCAAATGAAAGCTTATAATGTGATTTACCCAAATATAATATAAACTCAATTTTTTAATTTCTAACCATGACTCATTTTGTGGCGAGACCTCACACTTGTTGGTACAAGTTTTCGACAAGTTATTGAAACGTTCTATATATAAGTTACTAATACGTTATGTATACATCCAACTCGTTATGAATACGCTACGTATCGCTAAAAATTGAAAAAAAAAAAAATCAATAACTCAGCGAATGCCAGCGGTTTAGAGAAATTTTGAAACGTTGTCATACCCTGAATAAATCGTCAAGTTGTGACAAGGCTATTAGGAATACCTCTTAAGGGCTTTACCCCTTCAGATACTGTACCCACCAGAGTGTCAATCGTCAAGGCCGTACATATGCTTGTTTCTCCCAAGCATATGTGGCAAAGACAAGCCAAACCAGTCACTCGTCGCAAAAATCGATTTTGAGTTATTAATACAGGGTTAGAGAGTAAAATAATAGCTATAAAATGGTAAAAAAATCATTCAAATCGGACATTTCCTTATGAAGTTACAAGCGTTTAACCACACAGCTGTTTAAAGAACAATATATGAGAAATTAGCCGTCAAAGTTTATGATTTCAGGCATTTCTCATGCAGAAACTATCTTTAAATCCTTAAAAGGTATTGTTTTAACATTGAAAATGGGGAAAATAACAGCATAGAATGATGTGTAGATATATAAAGGTTAGTTTAGTGCAATAAAATAGATTTTTAAAAATTTGACATTCCAGCATGTTTGGCAATTTTCTCTGAAACATGATTTGCGACGAGTGACTGGTTTGGCTTGTCTTTGCCACATATGTGTTGTCCCCCGCACATGCATGTTTTTACACTGGACTGGGGTTTAGCGGAATGGTTCATTAAGTGGTTATATCAATAGGAAGTTCTATATCACGCAATGTGTAGAATGATATATCACCATTGTCTACCACAGCCCAAACAAGTGGTGTGCCTCTTGCCTGACGAAGCAACTGCATCTGGGTCGACAGATTTGGTGGTTCCTCTTCTAACCTACATTTTAAAAGTGCAAAAAAAAAAATGACAGGAATAATAATATAAATCATTGACATAATCTAATATCAAACATGTATAACTTCAGACAGAGGGGCAACAATGGTGGTAATGGTAATGGTGGTATACTGTAGATGAGCTGGAACCAGGTGGGGTAGAGTTAGAAGGGAAGTGTTTGGCCATTTTTTAAAGATAACTGAAATGAGTCCGGATGTATTATGCCAGCTCGTTTTGAAAGAATGTAGAATGAAGTTCTACCTGCCAATTTTGTTAATGCCTGGTGAATGAAACAAAAAAATAAAATTTTTATATAGCACCCTCTATGTAATGGCAAATAGAGCACCCTCTATGTTATTTAAAAAAAAACAAAACTGTAGTGGAATTGGTATGAATTACAGTCCACGGTCGGTATAGCTTCGTTAAAAGAAAATTCTTTGGCATGTATCCACATTTTAATGACAAATTTACTTAATTTTTTATCAATTTTAAAGTATAATCGGGCTATACATTTTATTTGTTATAAAATTTTTATGAAGCATGAGATAGTACAATACATGCGTGAGATATAAAAGTGGATGCTCATGCGTGAGACTCACACAATAAGCATGAGAGTTGTTAGGTTTATAAAGTACTGTAGTTACCAACACCTGAATTGAAAAATAACACTTACTTGGTTACAATAACATAAAATACTGGTTTCCCTGGAGAAGTTTTCTTGTAGTTAGACTCGGGTAAGTAGATATTAAAGTCAACCTTTGTAGCTTGTTCAGGTTCACAAGACCTAATAGAGAAGAAAGAAGACATCTACTAAATAAATAGCTTATGTGCTGATATCGATTCATTATTAGCGGTGGCGGATTCAAGTTGGGGGGGGGGCCAGCCGACCTGGGCCTCCCTTAAGTTTTGAAAAATTATAAAAAAATGGAGAAAAAAAGAAAATTATATTCAAATTTATAAGTCTGAGAGTGCCATAAGCTAGGTTTCCATACAATTGCTACACACTATCAATGCCGATCACTTGGTCAAATCAGTGAGCCTTCCTGATCACGTCGGGGCCTGCAACGCAGTACAACGATTGCACTAAAAACACTGTAGCGACACTACTGTATATCAGGCTATAATCATAAATTTTCTTATCTTAGTCCCAACCATCATGGGGCTGAGGTAGTCTAGACTTTGTTAACAGTACACATTTTCCTGTGAAATATATTAAAAATGCATTCTTGTAAAAAGTAACAGTAATACTTATTACTGTGAAATAATCGTTATTAATGCATTCAAGTAAAATATATGAGTCTATCTGTGAAATAAGTGTTGGGAATTGTGAACCGTACTTACTCTTCAAAGTGCAACAAAGCATTCACGTTTTGTATAGTCTGTAATTTGTGAAGTAGATTATCTGAAAAAAGTAGTTGAAACAAATCAATCAATCAATCAATAAGGAATTGTATAGCACCCATATCCAGGGCAGAATGCAATGTTCAATGGTGCTATGACAATGGATACTCAAAGTGCACATTAACTACTGAGGTTAATTAACATTAGATAAAAATCAAACCAATTAATAAAAAAGAGCAATTATTAACACTAACAATCATTTCCCCATAGTCATGAATAATTCATGAACATAATTGAATAATAGACTCACTAGTTGTCAGGGCATCAGATGGCTTAATGAGTGGATGGACTTCTCCTTCCCATAGGTGACGTACAGGCGACCCATGAAGGGGGTAAAACTCTTTGTCTTGTTTCTTGAGAAGTTTGTACTCGCCCCAGTTTCTCGGGGCGTCTATATTACCAATCACCAACTGTGTTTCTGTAACGGACCATTTTAGTCATTGTAAAGATTGCATTACTATCAAAGAATTATTTATGATAAAGAAATTATTATCATAATAATCATATTCATGATGATGTTAATCATCTTTGAATTTGAGCTGGTACATTACACCTCCTTGTTCTGGACTCCCAATGTAGACCCACTGTAAACAACTGCTTCAAGAGTGATGTTTGATTTTATACATCATTATCATCATCATTGTCATGATCTATCATCACAATCATTCATGATTTTGAGGGTCCCAAATGATCAGCTTCTGCTGGATGGTTCACCCTCATTAAATATGGTTCACATAAATAAATAAAATTATACAATGGTTCTCCTCATTGTGTCCACTGCCGCCACCATAATCGTCATCAGATTATCAACTGCCATTACTATTCATATCATTAGGCTTCAATGAAACCATCAAATAGTTTTAGCCATCTGCACAGGCCAAAAGAGGTGATTATCATTATATAGATCAATCATCCTATTCGGATTTTCCCTGGTTGGAAAATAGGTGTTGAATCATTAGCGGATGTTAATTAAATTTGAAATATTCGATCCTTTATTTAGTTTGGAGTTTGATGAAATCAGTGGCGTATCTATGGAGTCCGTGCACACACACCCCCCCCCTTCAAAAAAAAAAAAAAGAAGAAGCTCACTTCCCCAGATGCCCCTCCCGCATTGGAAATATCCACGCAAATAGTTAAAAATCACCTTGTTTTGCAACCTAGTGCCACCTCACTTAACCTTTGAACCCCACTCACTCAACCTTCATATCTCTTCTACTTGAGCACTCTGCTGGGTCATAGAGCAAAGGAAGTGTACAGTGTAAGTGCATGTGCAGGTCGATGTGTGTCAGACCCCCATCCCCATCAATTCCCCCATTTCAGGACACGCCAATGGATGAAATTTCTAAAAATTGACAGTAACTGACTTTATAAAGCTATTAATAAAAAGATTTCATACACTAGAGTTGGGTTATTATACTCAGGTTCAAATTAAAGCATTAAAAATGTGTCCTGCAGGCCAACAGTCAATATTTTCAATTATTAATGCAAACCTTTTTTTAGGCCTATAATAATCTCCATTTAGTGCATGGTTTCTGACTATGGATAACCTACCATTTGAAAGGTCGCATAAGTTTGGTTCAGAATCCCAGAACAAACGTGAAGATCCCAGTTCATCCACAGAAGTACCCAAAAATTGTTGGCTGTTTTCCTGACTTTCTTTCGGCAACAATGATTGTTGCGATGACAACATATTAGCCAAGACAGACTGCGGTAATTGCATTCGATCTACTGTTTCCTGTAAATTTGGCAGGCAAATTTCTTTAAAGTTCCATGAAGTGTAGTCATGGGTCGACTTCATTGCCTTCTTTGGTAAAGCTTCCACTGTGGGTAGAATAATATCAATGACATCCTCAATATCATACAGAGCCTTCTTGGAAGTCTGAAAGTAGTTCAGAACATCATCTATGTTGCACGATGACGATAAATTTCGTTTCTTAGTAAGTGTACATTTATGGGGGTGTGGATTCAATTTCATTTTTCGAATAGGAGCCGTTACTTGAGTTCGACCTAAAGCGGTTTGGTGTGAAAGTTTACTGCGTTTCTCTTCTGGTTGACTAAAATCACTTTGATAGCATACGCTTTCACTCACACTGTCGCACGACCAGAGGTCGTGCTCACTTCTGCTGATGTCCAATATATCATCTGCATTTATCGTTGTATTCATTGTTTTCATGCAGAATTGATAGAGATCAATGGATGAACATATCTCATCTACTTGGAATATTCCTTCTGAATTATTCCAATAATCCCCACCTGTAAGTTAATTATATGGTGTTATATTAATTTGTAGTATAGGAAAAGGACATGTCATAGTTTTAACATGTTGACTGCCAAGCATTTTTCCTAGATCTAATCCCTACGCCAAGGCATAAAGTGCACCGACATAATAAAAACTATTAGCATCAACTGTAATGAAACACAAACAAAGTAATTCTTGAAGGATTGCATGGTGAATATCATAAGAAAAATCATTAACTCTTGGTAACATGTGTAAAAATATGGTTTTTGATGTAAAACCACTGTTTTACCTGAAAAACCGTATTTTTATACACATGTACTGAAACACGAACACATAGGTGGCACAAACTAGTCACCCATCACAAAAATTGATTTTTTATTATTAATATAGAGTTAAAAAGTAAAATGGAAGCTATAAAATGGTAAAAGAATCATTTAAATCTGACGTTGCATTATGAAGTTACAGAAGTTTAAACTTACAGCTGTTTAAAAAACATTATCTGAAAAATCAGGATTTAAAGTTTATGATTTCTGGCATTTCTTTGGGAGAAACCATTACCAAATCGTTAAAAATTGTTGTTTTAACATTGACAATGAGGAAAATAATAGCATAGCATGATATAGATATATACAGGTTAGTTTAGTGCAATAAAACAGATTAAAAAATGTTGACATTTCAGCATGTTTAGGCCATTATCTCTGGAACACAATTTGTGATAAGTGACTGGTTTGGCTTGTCTTTGCCACATATAGTAATTATTTTTAGATAATTAATTCCGGATTCTTCCCCGGAACCTTGTGGGTGAGATTTGTGTTCTGGTGACCACTGCAAATGAGTGTATGTGCAATAAAATAGTGGCATGTTCAGACCGGTGAAGACGCGAGTTCATGTCTTAAATGCCCTGAGTAAACCCCGTCAGACGTGAACTCGCATCCCTAGCTGTGAACGTGTTAAAATCAATTATATGGTTATCGGGGAAGGCGGTTTGTCTCAGCGGTTTCCATTCTGGTTGCTGAACTTCTGGTCAGGAGTTCAAACCACACGCTGACCAATCTTGACCGGCCACGCTTAGATACCCCAACTTCCACTGTTGACAGGCTGTGAGTGACGGAGGCTATGTTCCAAGACTATTAAATTTAATTTGATAAAAAAAAAAAATGTGATATGCCTAAATATGGTCATGATGACATCACATACGACCATATATAGGCACATCATGACTATATATGGGCATACAACAGTTTTTTGTCAAAGAAAATATGATTGTGTGAACAGAACTTTAGCAAAAAGTTATTTTTGCCTTACCTTTTGCATATTTGTTGGCAAGGGCTAACCCTGACCTTGTGCTTTCCGAACTGTAAACTTTGCTGGTTTGAGCTGATGGGTCCATTTGTTGAAACCAATCCTCAACTTTTTTCACTGACTGGTCCTTTGTGTCACAGTGTGTATCAAAGCATGTTATATATAAATCAATATATATATATATATAATATAAATCATATATAATATATATATATATATATAATATAAATCATCATACAGTGTTGTAATGTGTATATAATATAAATCATCATACAGTGTTTAAATAAGGACATGATGGAACATCGTAGACTACCCTGTAGCTTTTCCAGGAATAAAGTCCTATAAAAGTCATTGTGTAATAACATGCCTCCGACGGGATTCGAACCTGCAACCTCTTGCTGACAAGGCGAGCGTCATAACCACTAGATCACAAAGGCTTCAACAGTATTAAACAGTGTTTTTTCTAGCTTTAAGAAGGTTTTACTGTATTATCATTATATAAACATGTGACGTTATGTAATATTTATTTTTTACAACTGTACTATTGGATATTGTATAAAAAGCAAAGACAGTCAGGAAATAAAAAAACAAAACAAAACAAGACAACTGATTTAATTCTAAAAACAGAGGTTTCAAGAAGCATATACAGTTGTTATATTTAAACAAAGAATGCTGTCATATAATTTGAACTATGGTAACAATTAGCAATGATTATAATAAGGTTAATATAATCTCACCCGTTGTGTTCATCAATGATGTATCCCAGTCGCATTAGGTAGGAATATACCTGTTAAAACAACATTAATACATTGGAATGCAAAAGGCAATACTGTTATTAATTCAGCATATGTTTGGCATGTTGTGGCAAAATGGCTAAGTTGTATCAAAAATTGAAATTCAAGTTATTGGTATTTTCAGATACCTGAGTATGTGATCTTTAAAATGAGGGACCATTCATTAAAATTGGACATTTCAAGCCTAAGCTATTGGAAAGTGAAAGTACAGTACTCTTAGAATCAAGATAAACATGATTTTGAGTAATTGCCTTTCAAAGTTATTTGTGCATACATCGTTTAATAGAATGAACTATCAAAATAACATTAAATAAACAATTTGTTGACCACTTCCAGAACTAATACTTTGGTACATGATTAATAANATTAAACTGTTGATCTATAGTGAAAAACAAATTTGGATTTTTAGGCAATTTTTGGAGCTCCCATATTTTATAGCTCATTTACTCAATACTGGCCTGTGCAACAACTTAACCATTTGGCCACAACATGCCTCATGTTTCATTTCCAAGACTCTGGGAATAGATAACATTATCTATTTCTACAATCCTTATCAATTACAAGTTTTAAGCCTGCTCTCACCAAGCACTATTGGATTGTATTTATTCGGTGTAAACACCAAGGATAGCCCACGAAATCTAGAAGAAGACTTATTTCCAGTGGGGTCCTTCTGGTGGTGATTGGACAGTACACCGGAAGACAATCCCCTACTCTTTTCCGAAGAGTGTACTGTGTTCTTTAACGTGCACATGGGCCATAAATGCACACGGGACTAATGGCTTAAACGTCTCATCCGAAAGACGCTATTGTAACTTGTATTTCAGCCCTCCAGCTGAAACACAAGGAGAGGCAGCAATGGGAATTGAACCGGGGACCTAGAGATCTCCACATTATTTCAATGTATTGACTATTTATTAACTGTTTATATTTGCTTAATTTTTTTATCTGACTGTATTATGATCCTTTCCTTTTGATCGTTTTTATCAATGTAGTTTGATGGCATGTTTAAGTATTGTATTTGTGTAGTGTAAGTAAAAAGGAAAGACTGCAAATTGTTTTGTTCAGGCTAATTGCCTATTCTCTTTCCTGGCAAATGATATATATCTTGAAATCTAAATAAATATTATTATTATTATTATTATTATTATTATTATATAATTTTTATTTCGATAATTCAAAGATTTTGTGCCAATGATAAAGTTCATTAAAACATAAAACCAATTTACATGAAAAAAAACCCACAAAACAAAACTTGGGACTATGTTTATACAACAATATAATAAATATGGTCATGATGACATCACATCGTGACCCTATATAGGCACATCAAAACTATATATATATATGGGTATACAACAGTTTTTTGTTAATAAAAATTTGATAGTGTAGAAACACCTTTAATGGTATTTAAAAAGGTACCAGAATTAATACTGCTATTGGCTCATGCTGATAATTATGCAAATTGTATTACCTGATAATATTCCATTGACACCATTTTGGGAATAAGAACATTGTAGGCTTCTTGCACTGACATTGTGATTCCATGGAATTGAAGGTCCAACGAACACTAACACAAACAAGAACAAAATCATTTTTCTATTGTAAATTTCTTTTCATTTCAAAATAGGCTTTGATAGTTATCTCTAATGGGAAGCTGCTTTTTTTCAGTGTGCATCTTCCTATTATTAAATACAACTATACTATTATTAATAGAGGTATGCATAGTACCGAAAGCAGATGATGATGATAAAACAGTATATCATTAATTATCAAATTAAACGATTTCTTTACTTACTGTTTCCAGAAGGTACAAAGCTTCCGAGGGCCTCAGCAATTTTTTGCCATCTCCATGGAAACCCATTGTTTGCCAGAATTTCCCCTGAATGTCAAATGAAAAATAACAGCAATATGTGGCAAGTCGAATGGCTGAGCAGCAAAGATCATCTTATAAACACAAGATAGCGTTCTCCGCGATTTACGCGTGCAAATTCTGTAATAAGGCATGAATGGCGCCCTCTTGCTAAATTGGAAACTTTTGACCCTTGACCGCTCTGACCATACCGTACACCACGCGACTTTACCTTTAGGGTATCAATCCTGTGAACAGCAGAACAGGAACCATCTCAAATCCATGGCAACCGATAGGACGCCCTCTTCCAAAACTGATTACTTTTTCTCTTTGGTATAATAGCGCATGAATGGCGCCCTCTTGCTTGGAAACTTTTGAACCTGGACCGACGCTTCTATTTGTTCGCGGAGAACGCTATCTTGTGTTTATAAGATCTTTGCTGAGCAGTTAAACCCGGGGCGCCAAACCTATAGCCGTAATATCAGCGCTGGTACAAGCTGCATGCTCGCTGCTGGTTCGGGCCCAGTATACACAACTGAATCATCTTTCAAGATGAATAGGGGGTTATCCCAGGACACTTAGGGGAGGAGAGAGTTACTGTACAAGCTCTGAGTGCTTTCAGACTGGTGTAATAGACCAGGCTATAATTGAGATAGGTGCCACTTGGAGAGGTAGAAATTCTCATATGGTTTTTCTAGACCAGTTTTTTATGGGGAATCAGAATATGTGAGGTAAAAGAGGCTTAACCTGAGAACTTTGGCGTGAGGGCGCTTTTTTCAAAATGGCCGCCAAAATCCAATAAACTACATATATATGGGTAAAATAAGCACAGAAGAGGTAGGTTTGACCAACTTTTGAATATGTAA
>NW_022690319.1:48978-54600 GCF_011630105.1 Anneissia japonica | reverse complement strand
GAAAGTTCTCAGGTTACACCCCTTTTACCTCACATATTCTGATTCCCCATAAAAATCTGGTCTAGAAAAACCATATGAGAATTTCTACCTCTCCAAGTGGCACCTATCTCAATTATAGCCTGGTCTATAAAGCTAAAACTACATTTCTATACATTACATAAATAACAATAAGTTTCAAAAATATAAAAAATTAGTTTTGGACCATTGTTCAAATTTATCATTATTATACAGTAATATAACACATACGATTTTAAGGCTGAGTTTCTGCAACACTTATTACATGATAAATTATCAGAAAGCGGCTATTTTGTTAATTTTAGCTGCGGAGGTGGGGCCAGAGTTTCCGATAAAAAAATGCTCCGAATGCGGAAATAAATAACCTTTGACTCATGTCAAACAACAGTCATGCAAAGAATTATTTTGGGTAGTTAGTTTCTAAACGGCTGCGCTCGATGTCACCTGACAGGGCCTAGGTCTGCCCTGGCGTGGATGTGGGGGATGGGGGGGCAACAGTACAACTGCACCCAATTAAATTGTATTAAGAAAAATAATTGTTGTATTATTATATTGTTGATATATAATTTCTGGGCATCTTGAGGTTCAAATTCTTAACATTTTCACACCTCAGCCCAAACCATGGTGGGGCTGAGGTGGTGTGGATTCTCATGCACCCCCTACCACCAAATCCTGCAACCACCTCAGCTATCCCGACCTATCCTTTATTGTACTATACACCAAACAAAGCTAGCATCGTTTGCCTTCTTCTCAATCCCTACTGTATATAGTACAATGAAACACCATTGTGACAGTACATTTCACAGCGTAAAATAGTACCAAACAATTTCGTTCTTGGCCTAGGCCTATTCATCTCGAACAAAAAAAGTGGGGGGGGGGTCACCTGCTAGGTCAATAAAATTGTTTGAAGCTGAACACATTGCATTCTTGTCCATTATTTTGCATGATGGGAACAAATATTTGGAAGAAATTTCAAGATAATTTATTAGATTATAAGTGCTGTGGAAACATGCCCTAAAATAAACAATACCTCATGCAACATAGTTGTAGTTGATAAAATAATTACAAAACTACAATCAATGGTAAAGGACCAATATTTATTTTTAAAAAGCTGGTACGGTCTGTTCAAACATCATACAACAGAAGTACAGTATGTTCGACTCTTACTTATTGTTTAATTATAACTGATTAAAAAAAAATACAGTACCTTCTCTACTATGACCTCAACATTGCCACTATTAGGACACCACTCACCAACAGCAATATGCCCTCTGTAAGATGAATACAAATACAAAGTCATACTTTCAAAACATATTAAAGCAGTAGACATCAATTATCATGTCTACTAATGCATCTCTTCATGACATTGAAGTAGGGTATATCTACTGTACATGAGGAAACTTCACCATTTACCAAATTTTCAATTTTTGAACCAGGTTTTGCCAATCTATTCTTATCTCTATTAATTCCTGCTTTAGGGAATTTTGTAACAAGATTAACAGTGAAGATCATTAGTTGTGAATAATTTTTAAAATTCAAAAGCATATCTATTATTATTTTTATCTGAAATTATAGCTAAGGTAATAAAAATGCCAAATATTGTTGAACAACAGGTTTTTAAAATTATCAGCCTGGTTTTTAAATACCATACAGGTAATTTATTGAGAAATAACAATGCCTGCTGTGATAATGACTCTTAAATAGAGGTATTCTTTTTTGATGTTTAATTGGATTATTGAGATAAGATTCTGGCAAAACCTGGTTCACCAACCTGCCTAAAAATGCCCTTTTAAAGGGTTTGCTGGTAAAAGGGATAGTAACAGCATGGAGGTATAAAAATATTTATACCTCCATGGTAACAGCATGAACAATTTTAAAGTGATTTATATAATATCAAAATGCATGAAGACATCAAAGTTTTAAACTAAGAAAAAAAAAATGATGAAACTTCTCCTAGGACAGAATTTTAAATTTTATATCAGTGTATGACAATGGTTGGATACCACCCAAACAATGTTTACTTGTTCTATCACTAAAGATACTAACAATTTTGCAACACGTTCCTCTCCAAGTAGCATGTCTTGTCTCTGGCACATGTTTGATATTTTTTTCTCTTGCCTCTGTGAACCATCTGGTACGTTCTCCTTCGTATCTCGTTTAGGAATATTTGTGTCACGATTCTTATATCTTAAAAGCTCCATTGATCGCTCTCTCTAAAAAGTCAAAACATCATGAATATTCATTATTATTATCATATTCTAGGATATCTCGCATAATGGGCTTATTTGACTGGTTCATTTCGTTGAGTACAAATTTTCGTTAAGTATTATTTTCATTCGACTGGTTAGTAAAATAGACTTCGTTGACAACGAAAATTAACGTAACCAGAATGCATTATTCAGCGTGTGACCAAAAAAAAATATGGCCGATTATTCAGTTTAACAACATTTGCGTTAATATTTTAGATTAAAATTACAGAAAATAAAAATTATAATATTAACCCACATTGAATTTAAAAAATAATTGTAGGCTAACAGAATTCAAAAACTGGATGAAAACATTTTTTACGAAAAAACCCATACTACCACAATCCGAAGCAGCCTTGATTAGGCAGCATGTATCGCGGTAACTAGGCAGCCATTTTGTTTTGCCGAGTATTCACCAGTTTTCTATTCGACTGGTTGTCTTCGTTAAGTAGGATTTTACCACTGGACTGCACAGGTGGCCGTGGTTTAACAAAGAACGACCAGTCGAATACAGCCAATCAAATACGGCCAATATGTCATAGCAGTAAAGGAGGAATCACCTGTAGTTTCAAAGTACTCAAATCTTTTTGATCAATTTATCATCACGCCATTTTCTATTAATTATTAAAATTTTAAGTACATCTACTCTTATCCCAGCCAGTTGCACATACCATGCACATACATACACACCAACCCTTTCTTAATCTTATTCATTGCTTCATGAGGATCTAGGACGCCTCACATCTATTGAGTGGCTTAATTAAACTACTAGGCCTACCCTAGGCTAAAGAGTTCAGCTCAGCTCAGCAGAAAGAGCAGCCTTAGCCTACTACTACTAGTACTACTACTACGGTACTACTACTACTAGTACTACTACTCTAGCCTACTACAGTACTGTACTAGGCTAGGCCTAGGCGCACTATAGTCTATAGCTACAGCCTAGCCCTGAGTGTGCATGTGCAGCAATACCTGATAATAAAGTACTCCTCAATTACAACCCTACATATCAACTCATACGAGTATAACTTTCTGAAAACAGCTACCAAGACCTCTGAAACCACCCTACTAAATGGTCCTACTGGAGAATTCCTGGAGATAAAGTCACACAGAACGTGCCTAGAAACGTGATCACGTTAACCGAAGTACTGTACTCTGTATGTTTACCAGCGTGACCACTGCTTGGGTATTTACCCAAGATCTTGGGTATTTTGACTTGATCTTGGGTTCTTGGGTATTAGACCGTGGGTTGAGGATCGAAAACGTTCAATTCTGTGACCCACCAATCCGGGCTACCTGGCTTTTGCACAAAAATGTCAATACTATTAAATTGTAACATAATTTGATTGTCGGCAATCGTGAATTTGGGGAAACTGTAACCAAAAATGAGAATTTATATCAAAAGTTGCTACGTAACTATAGCCAATCAGAAGACGACTAACAATGAAGTTTGGCTTAACTGCATGGCCCTCAGCCAATCACAAACTACCTTCTATGCCATTTGTCCAATGTAAATAGTAAACAACACACTCCTCTTGCAAGTATCATGCCGTTGGACAGATAGTTCTTCAAATGATAAATCTGAGCCGGTTTCAGGCATATTTTTGTGATACATGTTGTAAGAACCTAGAGCATGGTTGTGTCATTAAGCATAAACAGCTTAAATAAATTTAAGGATGTGCAACTCTGAGGAAAACAACAAATACGAGTCCTCAGTAAGGCTTATTAAGTTTCCGTCGAAGCTGATGAATAGCCTACATATAGGGCCTATAACGAAGGGGATCTCAGGGATGGTGGTGCAAGTAGTAGTAGTCAAAATTGCACCGAATCTGTTTAAAGGTACGTGTGTGGTTACATATAACGTTAAAAATGGTATGGTATGTTTTACTTAATTGAGAAGCACTAAGCGTCTCTCTATCACACCACACACACAGCCAGGAAGCCCTGCCTTTTCCTCAAATTGGGTTACTATCGACAGCAAAATAACCACAGAGTATTGTGAATCAAATACGATGATGTTATATTGTAATAAGCATATTGAGACAATAATGTTGGCAATGAATCGACCCAGCATAAACAACTGATCATGAAGACAAACCAAATCAATCCACAATTATATAGCAACTATTTACTACTGTCTACCAAGAACAATTACTACACAAATTGAATCAATTCAGTCATTTGGGGTGGGGGATGTGCCCTTCAGGGACTGTGCTTAGACTAAGTAATTCAGGCTTAATTTGATTTTAATGTCTTCATGAAAAGAATAAAACAAAACTATTATATTAATAGTGCAGTATGTTTTATCTACATAGGAATCCTTAGACACAACATAACAAAAAATATATTAGTTAATAGGTATCAAAACTGACTTAAGAAAATAATATTTATCAACAGTTTGATGTCCAATTAAACATCACCACCTGCATTTAATATTGTATTATACTGATACTACTTATTTTTTTTTCTTTCTTTTTTTTTTTTTGGAAAACAACCTTTGATTAAAAAGAAACAATTTAAATACATATTTGATCATTAAAACCATCACAGTAGCATTGATAAGCTCTTTCAATTAGTTTGTTTAATTAATTTTCATAGACCACAGAATCAAGTGAATGGAAGTTGATGAACCACAGCCAAAGCAAATGCTCATTCTGCATCACCTGAAAGCTGAAGTCAAGAATTAAAGAAATGCTTCCTGGTCGAAGTCATGTTCTCCCGTGTATTTTTTTTTGTAAAAAGACAATAATATATTAAGTATGTTTAATAGAGCAAAAACCATTGAAACATTGAGTGGTGGAATTACTTGAGGCTGCTATTGCAAATCAGGATGAAGCCTTGTCACTACATGAGGGATAAGGATCTGGTGGCAATTCAGGCCATATTATAGGCCATGGAAAGAAACATGAATCGATTGAAAGTACTGTAGTCCTATCAGATTGGAACTGTATACTGTTTGTATGAATGTTGTTATCTACAGTATTTGATATGACATCATACCATACACTGTGTTGAGAAATATTTCCAGATATTATTAAGGATTTTGCTTGTATGAACATTTATCAACAACACATTAATTTTTTTAATAAAAATTTGCATTGACTTTTTGAATTGCATTGTATTGTATTTTACAATGCAATATGAAAAGAAGAAAATAACAGAACAGTACTTGCTGATAAATTATAATGAATACAGCAAAACTTTCATTATTTCTAGTTTCTTTTAAATTGTTTATGCTGGTTGGCTACATTGATAATATTATATAATTGTAATATTTAACACATGTTTATAAGTGGATTGGATTGAACTCTATATTCAGCTATGTTTAAAGCAGTTCTGTGTAGGTATATGATGTGCTACAGTG
>NW_022690319.1:46138-48352 GCF_011630105.1 Anneissia japonica | reverse complement strand
TGGGTTCAGAATTGTTTATTTGTGATTTGCGTTGCCATTGATATCTTACCTAATTAATGCATTACATAATAAAACTTGATCACTGATCTACTGATAACACTGGCCGACTGAGGGCGTATTTTTCTATCCGTATTATCACCTCATGAATATTAATTTTAATAATTAACACCAACAATTACAATAAAAAATTGATTTATAAATTGAACTAAAAGGGGAACTATACATGCGAAAAACACGTATTTTCACGAAGCTTGGTTTGTTCCATGCACACCGAATTTATCTTGTATTTCTAGTATTCCGGGTTCTGCCAATGTTTCTGCAAAATTTTGAAGCGATAAACACATCGAGGGCGGTAATTGCACTTTGAATGCCCTCAAAGGGGCCTTCCGTGAACTTTTATGATGATCAATGGTCATTTTTATAGCCCTTTCCACAATAATCGTTTCAATACTTTGATCATTTGATTTACCTTCTTCCTCTCTAACTACCCTAATACTTCCACTCAAAATGCTATTAAACAGACAATTTTTTGGTAATAAATTTTAAAAATGGCCTCGGTCATTCATGGTTCTTGACCATTATCGACTATAATGTCCTCCCAACCTATAACAATTAAAAAGCATTTGATAAGTTTGGGGCACAGCTTGTCTCTATCCCAATATACATATTTCCTATAGGAATTATGGTTTTAGTTAATAATTGTGTTTTTTTTGTTTTTGTTTTTTGTTATTGTTAATTAATGACACATTTGTTTTAGTCTTTGCATACACATCAAACAAAGTTTGGACACAATTGCAACAAAGTGTTTTTAACTTGTATTTGAAATTTATTTGGTGATGAAAAAACATACCAGAATTTGGACAAAATCTGAGACATATATTCCTAGAGTTTATAGTTTACCAGAAAATTACAAGACTATCACACAACATGCGCCGCCGCGGTTTAGCTGTATCAAAGATCTTATAAACACAAGATTTTCTCCGCGATTTACGCGTGCAAATTCTGTAATAAGGCATGAATGGCGCCCTCTTGCTAAATTGGAAACTTTTGACCCTTGACCGCTCTGACCATATCGCCGTACGCGATTTTTTTTTCCGTACGAAACATTTACATGAAACTCCACTCGGGCCGTCTCGGCTGAATCGACCCGAAAATCTCATTGCAGAATTCAGGAGGTCAAAAGGTCATCAACAGATAAACGTCTACAGAACAACTTCTGAGAGAACGTCGCTGTCTGATTTTTAAAAATACATTGATGTTACCATGTTTTACCAATGGGTCGTTTAAAATGACATATAATATTTGATTAAGCTGCACGAGTAAGGAAAAGTGTTATTTTAACTTGAGTTACATATTATGACAATTTTAATTTTTTAGTTAGGCCTGGGTTTTGCATAATTACTAGGCCTACTAAAAACGCTTTCTGGGAAAAGCACAAAGAGTAAGGAAAAGCGCGTTTTTCTTCATCACTGATCAAATGAAACAGAATGACAGTTATTATCAAATTAAGAGAAGAGCTGAGAATAGGCAGCTCTAAAATACTGGATGCCATAAGTCCTGCCCTGCCAAAATGGCAGAGCACCAAATGAATGTAAAAATGAGCTAGTTATGAATATTAGGCATAGTAATCGGCAGGTTCTTGATTACAAGGCTAGACCAAGTTAATTACATGTAATGCCGAAATGATAATAATAATAATAATAATAAAATAATAATAATTATTATTATTATTGTTATTATTATTATTACCTGTACGTTAAGGGGAACTTAGACAAAGGGGAAATAACACAAAAGATATTCCCCTTGGGCTAGTTATTATTTATAGGCCTTGAAAATAGTACAGTATCTGTAGGTTCTTGAAATAGTATCTGTAGGTTCTTCATTACAAGTAGGCCAAGGTAATTAATGCTGAAATGATTATTATTATTATTTATTAATTATTATTATTACCTGTACCTTAAGGGGAACTTAGACTTGGAGGAATTAGAGGACAATTGAAAAAACGACGTTAAGGGGAAATAACACAAGATATTCCCCTTGGGTGATTATTATTTATAGGCCTAGTAAATAGTACAGTATCTGTAGGTTCTTCATTACAAGGCTTAGGCCAAAGGTAATATGATGCTGAAAATGCTGAAATTATTATTATTATTATTTAACATTAATTACATTACAATGATAGTTTGGACAAGTTCAATAATGCCGGAATGGTAT
>NW_022690319.1:23543-45837 GCF_011630105.1 Anneissia japonica | reverse complement strand
CTCTCTCTCTGCTTTCCCCCAGACTCCCTGTTTCCCCAGAAAACGTAGTTAGTAGGCCTAGGTAATTATGCAAAACCCAGACCTAACTAAAAAATAAAAATTGTCACAGTATGTATAAACTCAAGTTAAAATAACACTTTTCATTACTCGTGCAGCACAATCAAGTACCGTATCGTATGTCATTTTAAATGACCCATTAGTATTAGCATGGTAACATCAACGTATTTTTAAAAAATTAGACAGCGACGTTCTCTCAGAAGTTCTTTTGTAGACGTTTATCTATTGATGACCTTTTGACCTCCTTAATTCGGCAATATGAGATTTTCGGGTCGATTGCAGTCGAGACGGCCCGAGTGGAGTTCCATGTAAATGTTTCGTACGGAAAAAAAAATCGCGAACAACCAACCAATAGTCAGTATATTGGTGGCGCTGTTGCGATAGTTTTTTTTTTTCTTCTTGTGTTTGTTTTCGCTCCAACACGTTTCGGTCCCACATGGCACGAATAGAAAATGCTGTTGAAATTACTGTATGTGAAGACAGTGGTTTTGTGGCGTATGAACGTGACTTAGAAAAAGATAATATAATTATAACAGACACAAAGCGTGTTTCTATTTATTGTGTAAGTACATATTATATATACTCCAGTTACTAAGCCTACAAGGCTAGGCCCAAGCAAGCCCAGGCAGGTCGGATTTCGAATTGTACACTCGGCTTGCATGCGGCATTTTGACCTAGCATGGGCTTGGTCGAACAGTGCATAGGTAGGCCTAAGCCTCAACTATGGGGTAAGCCAGAACTGGACCAGATTTGTTCTCCTATCTGAGTCCACTGTATTGGAATCATCAGTTACTTAACAAATGTGTGTTAAAAAAAAAACGAAGTGTCTATGGTATGCTTACGCCGAGTCGTATGCATTAGTCATAGGCTATGCTTACGCCGATCTATTGAGCATGCGCACGGGTGGCGTAAGCATTATTTCGAGGCTATGCTTACGCCGATCTATTACTGAGCATGCACAGTGCTGGCGTAAGCATTATATAGTGACTATGCTTACGCGGATTGCTAGTCAACGTAAATAGTCAACTCGTTGATCTGCTTACTATTTCACGCTGTTAAGGCATGAGCTTTGTCTAGTCCACAGTTTTCCAGAAGAACAGGCATCGTCATGAACTGAGGCAGACATATTAGTACATTCCTACACGAGGACCCAATTCTAGCTTACCTAGTTTCTGTAGCACTTGCCTATTTAGCCTGCCTTAATTCACTTTACTCAAGTACTCCATATCATCCTTGTGTAAAAATATTTGACCTGTGCCAAGCTCTTTACTTTCCTCATGAGTGCCGTCTGTTCATTGTGATACAGTACTTCATTGTTAGATAGGCCTATCTACCCCAATTTATGTTGATATTTATACAATACTATATCTGAAATAATAATGACAATGTATCTATGTATGATGTGTAGAATGTTGGAGATGACCTGCCTGCTGCAGTGATATTCTGATTTTTAATCATTGTCCTGTACATTACAGTACATATTTAAAAAGCGAAATCAAAGGGTGCTCTTATCTCGATCCCTCACCCGGACCTTTCCAACATCTCTTGATCCGTGTCCCTATAAAATTCTTAATTTTCCTATTATGAACAAGTACGCATACAATAATTACAAGAGAGCGTGACACAGTTTCAATCCAATTTTGTTATTAATATACAAAAACACTGTAGTATATTTCGGTTTAAGCACCAAGGTTTCTAACAACTGAAATGTTTGAAAGGAAACTCTCTTAAAAAATAACTTTCTTTTTCTCTACAAACTAAATTATTCGATGTGCAACAACTGTACCACGAAATATGGGCTGTACTAACTTAGCTCTGATTACTAACATGGTGAGAATATTTGCACATGCTCAATAGGACGTTTTCGTACTCACGAAGCAAGCGGCACCCTTCAAATAGATCTGCGTAAGCATAGCCTATGATTAATGCTTACGACTCAGCTTAAGCATAGACACTTCGTAAAAAAAAATCATCTTGGATTCTTGTTTGGATCCAAGTAATAGGCATGACAGAAACCATGACGTCACTCACTGTAATTGGGTTCTAATTGATGATAAGCGATTTTGCAGAGGGAAAACACAGAGGCTTTGTAAATCTATTTAAAATGTCTGATAGGATAATTCGATGTTTTAGAGGTCAAAAATCATTTGCATATCTCAATATTTGGGTCATGTTTTCGAAAGTTCTTCATTAATCGTCGCATGTCATCTTGTTATTGTTTTGAAAATACCTGTCGAATAAAAGTCGTTTTTTTTAGCAAATTGTAAGTAATACACTAAATTTTATTATTAATACTTTACATGCTTTATTATGTATCTAAGAATGTATATACCAAATATTAACGTAATACGATAAACCGCAGTAGCATTTCTTTAGACCGCAAAACTGACACTTAACTGCTGCCTGACGCTAGGCCCACTCTGGATAAACTGTACTTGCATGAATAAGGAAAATAGTGATTTTTTTTTATTAAAAAAATACTAAAATTTTATATATAACAATCAGTTGACTGATGATATTATATTAATACCATAAATAATTGCACTGATTTTGTATAAATAAGATTCAATTCAGTCAACATATTGGTACTAATTGAATAAATTGAAAAACACAGAATATTGTAAACAATAACAAGCATGGTTAAAATACTGTAGGCCTAACCTACTAAAAACTGTACTTGCCTTTAAAATTTGCTTTATGTGTACCTGCCTGGGAATTGGTGGTGGCCACTGGAAACATCTGGTGGTAGCAAAAAAATAAAACTAAATAAATGTGTGTTCGTTAGCCTACAATAAAAACTCTAATTAATAGGCCTAGGGTTAAACAGGCCCAGATTTAATAAATGCCTATTCGTTGTATGAACGATAGGTTCACATGACCAAATTAGGGATAGGTCATGAATATTCAGTGATATCTTTAAATTTACGGTATTACTGGTTGATTAAAAACCATTAAAAATTCAAAGTGGGTGACGTGTTTGCAGGTGGGTTTTAAATATAGTGCGCCCTCTATAGTTTTTGCGTGCCTCAATATCAGACTTTTTGTCCACTATGAAGATACCGTGTACAGTGAAAATAAATGATGGATGAAAACAAAACAAATGTGTGTGACCTTTCTTTGATTTTAATCTGCATATTAATGTATGACATCATTGTTTACGCATAAGTTAAAATAATGTGGACCCATTTTCCTAAAAGTTCACACATTTTATGCGAAAATACAAAAAATCTAGACCCATTTTCTTAAAATTTTACCAATTTTAGGCTAAATATGAGAAACCTACACCCATTTTTCAAAAAGTGGACCCATTTTATGTATGAAATTGCATAATTTGGACCCCTTTTGCAAAATGTGGACCCCATTCTTTGTGGACCCATTATTAGAAAAATTGTGTGGGACTGTCCCAATAGCTGGCTATGGCATTGGTTCTCAACTATATTGCAATAAGGGCCAAATTGTTCATTGAATAAATTTGAAGGGCCAGTACCCCTCCGAAATTATTGAAATTATAAGCCGCTAGATGCTCATACAGGACATCTTGACCTAAGAAAGTTACCTTTATGTTTGGTATGGAAAAGTCAAAATGTTATATTTCACACAGTGTGTCATCAGTAATACCAAGGTAATAGAGTATTTGCAATATCCACATGAAAATCAGGTGTGAGTAAAACCTCTGTGCGAGAGGCCAAAAGTTGGTGAGATTTCTTTTCTGTGCTGTTTGCCGCTATAGTTCTTCTAATTTGATTGATTAAATCGCTACAATTTGTGGGACAATAGGCTTAATGTAGTCGGCAAAACAGAATGCAAAATTATTAAGGTTAGGAATCCAGCCCCAATGTTAACGGAATATATTATTTTCGGCTTGTTCTCGCGGACCGCATAACACGCACTCGCGGGCCGGAGATGGCCTGCGGACCGCCAGTTGAGAACCCCTGGGTTACTGTAGGGTTACATAACATAATATTGAGAAGATATTTGGCCTCAGCTGCATACCTGTAGTCCATTGATCGCATTTGATTCATTCTTTGTTTAGATGGTGGATAAAGAAACTGTCTGTAGAGGCCCAGCCTCTATTTTGTTTTCACCTAGAGTACTACTAATATTAATACACTTTTACTTAATAATATGTGAATGTATTGTAATTTGATTAAATTGTTTCACCTCTCAGCTAACAGATCATAAATGCATCCAGAGCTGGTTTGTGCGACAGAATTCGCCTTTCACATCACAGGCCGTTTATGATGTTGAAAGTCAAAGTTATGTTGCGGTTAAAAAAAACAAGGTAAATACTTTTCCAGTTAATGGAAATATGAGCTTCTTTTCGAGATGGGCATCTTTTTGAGGCTACTTTTACAAACTAAAAAGGTGGGGGGCTTCAATTCGAGATGGGTTACTTCTCTACTGTATAAATATTTTTTGATTTATTGATTTTCTGTTTGGATAAGTAGGCCTTCCGATCCAAAAATTTTGATTGAGTGTGTATTGTATGCAGCTTAAGCTAAAAGTGAGATAATAATTACTGTATTTCTATTGTTTTTTTATATTTTTATTATCAATTGAAAATATTTGTTTTTAGCTTCGATGAGGAGCTCTAATATCTAGCTGATTGATTGATCTTTTTTGCTGATTGGTAATTATAGTAATAAATCTTTTTAGTGTGGGCGGCCGTTAGGGCCAATATACTCTACAGTACTGTCTTGGTTATACTGCCCTCATCGGAGCGTTCGGGATTACGAGACCTTGTATTTTTAATGATATAATTTTTTAATTACATTTTTTATGTGTTATTATTTTAATTATTTTTTGTATTTAATCTTTTAAAATGCAAAATATTCACACCATTATATTTTTTAGAATTTGATTAAATGGTTTAAAGAAACAACCGACTTGACCAAGGTCAAACCAGTGGTGTTGTCCACAGCTGTCTGCTGCCTCCTTCCTCAAGTCAACAGTTCAACGTTGGTTGTTTTTGAAAATGGCGCAGTCGCTGAATTAGAACAAGTTCTTATTGAACCAAAACAAGTCCACCAAAGCACTCTTCCTGACGTTTTCGAACTGAAAGATGTCACAGTTTGTTGCCAGGGGAACCAAATAAAAGTTTATTTTCTGGCACAAAATACTAAGGTTTTTGCAAAATTTTTTTTTCTTATATTTACTGTAATTACATTTTTCACGTCAACATGATGAAAATTTGTTTGTGAACACCTAATTTATTTATAAATTCTACTTTCGAACATTACAGTGGGAAATATTTGAATTGTTGAATGGTCAATTGTGTATGAACTGATTCCCTTTTCCCCCTCAGAAAAACACAGAATTTTTTATGTAGAGAGTAAAGGCCTGTTTATATTTCAACAATAACGATAACGATAAAAAAGCTAGAAAGCAATTGTTCATATAGAAAATAAAAGAAATAAGAGAAGTTTTTGCACTAAAACGATTCGATAAAGATTTATCAGTTATGCGATAACAACATATTTTGACAAATCAAATCAGATGACGTCATATTCATGGAAAAACATTAAAATTGAAGTAGTAGCAACGATTTTATCGTTTTTCCATAATTATGACATCATCTGATTTGATTTGTTAAAATATTTTCTTATCGCATACACGATAAATCGTTATCGAAACGTTCTAATGTAAAAACTTCTCTTATTTCTTTTGTTTTCTATATCAACAATCGCTTTTTAGCCTTTTTATCGTTATCGTTATCGTTGAAGTAAACAGGTCTTAAGGCTTATCAAGTGCGGTAGAGAAAATATATGTTTTTCTAATGTTGTTACTTAATATTATGTTTGTTCTGTAGTAATAATTTTTATTCCTTATTCAGGATACAGTGTGGAGTGTGTTTATTTCAGAGCATGGGAGTGAAAGCCTAGGACAGCAAATAGCTTTGCAGAATCCAGACAAAGATGCTTCTCCAGTTCATTACAGCTTCTTAACATTAGAGGGCAGTGTTCGTTTAATAACAATATGTAAGTTCTACAAAAGGAATTTTATAAAAATTTTTTAAAACATGGTAAATAAACAGTCATTTTACAAGTATTTTCTAGCATTGACTTTCATATTCATTATTTTTCCAGGGAGCAACGGGGATGTATGCCTTTCAGTAATTCCATTCTTTACAACAGAAGATCATTTGAAATGTCGCCCTCTCTTGACTGTTAAATCGCATACAGCGGTAACGTGGTTAGGAGAAAATTACTTTGCAATTGCTGGTGTGAAAGGATTAGATAAAAATAAGCCCGATACAAGTAAGTGCCGAACTTAAAAAAAAAACATAAACAATTGTTCTGTGTTTTGAGTTTTTAAATGCACTGAACTCTTGATTCACAAAAGTAGTAAGGCGTGATCTTGTTTACCATTATTACTTGTATATATACTTAGCAAAGCATATTTTTGAGTGATCCTCAGTTGGAGGATGGGGAAGAGGAATTTTTATTCAGCAAAAGGGTGCATGGGCGACGCCAGAAATTCCCCGACGAGGGTTCCAAGCTGCCCGACAAGCGATCCACACCCCCACCCCCCCTCGGAGGAAAAAAGTGTTTATTATGGTATTCATTATTTAAGTAGGATAATATAGAAAACCATGCAAGTTAAGAGGCCCCCTGTTGGGGGTACTAACCACCTGTTGGCGGTACGAGCACCCTGTCGGAGAAGATTTGGTGCTACCACTGCATATGATTTTGATAGTATACAACCCCTTGCACATACGGTAGCACTGCTCGCACTAAACAGTTTTTAATCTCTAAAATTTGACAGGTAAGAATTGCTGGAAATTCCCCAATAGGGGGTTGAAGTGGGGGTTCAGAGGTCCTTTGCCCTCCTGGAACCCCTGTTAGTGCCGCCCCTAAAAGAGTGGAAGGAAAAGTAAGCTTTTATTGGCAAACAATTTAAGTATTTTTGGTAGAGATGTTTAGCTGTAAATTGTGCTTGAGAATCGATGTGGAAGCGGTTTGGCTCACCAGGAACGTTGCGCTTTCTCAACCTCGAGGTCGCGGTTTTAATTCCTCGCTGTGTATTTCGCTTGTGTCCTTGATCAAGGCACCTTATCTGCATTGCTTTTTTTCTCCCAGGAGTATAAATAGATACCTTGTGGGGTTGCCTGTTCCTGCGCTGATTACCAGCAGTAACACTTAAAGCATGTGGACCCAATGACCAGGGAAAAGAACTGCACATTATAACCTCAAAGAAGAGAGGCATTATAAATACCTATACCAGTACCACTACCATGAATATTAAAATGATAGCAATATAAATGAAATTTTATTATTATTTATCTTTTTATTCAATCATCAGGGTTTCTTACGATATGGGATTCAAAGTTTGGCAGCCTTCAGGCCAAGAGGGAGTTGCCAGTTACGAGAAGAGACACCCAAATAACAAGCATCTATGCCACGGAAGAATCCATTCTCTTGAGGAGGGATGCTTTAATTGTTGCATACAAATTTACATGCCCAGAAGCCAGCTTAGCCTCAGCTCTTGGTTGCCTTAGAAACCAGGAAATACAGAATTCTGTTACAGTGCAGGCAAATTGGAAACCACATGCAATGGTAAATATAATTTGTACTCTACAGCATGTTTTTGAATATATGTTATGTTTATATAAGAAAAAGTATATAAACCCAAAGTATAGATTACAACCATTATATTTTTCTTTTCATATTATACAGATAATTTAATACATCTATTTCAGTATTTACTTTGTCTTCTAACCCATTCTTTTCCTCAAAATATAATTAAATACAGTATTAAATCTTTTTAGAAAGCAGTAGAAAATATTACTATGAAAGAAAACTTACTGAAAGAAGCAATGAACAAAGACAAGGTAAGTCTTAAAACTGTATTTTTATACATCATAAAAAAAAAGAACTGAGTAGTTGTTACAGTAAATTTTTAGTTTTATGTAATGCCAAATTATTGGAGAGCAAGTGAGTGTAGCAGTAAGGGATTGGACTACATGTAAGTTTGAGACCTGCCAATGTTGTACTTATTTGTGTCTTTTACTTGATTAAATGCTCTGCTTTGAATAGATGCCCCCATTCCATACACCAGAGCCCCATTTGGAATAAATACCTCCCTTGAATAAATGCCCCGGCACGTTTAATTTTTCCTTGAATAAATGCGTCCTAAATGACTAAACAAAACTAAAGAAAGCAACATCATTCTCAACACATTCCATTATTTTTTTTACTCCAGTAAAATTACATTTTTTTAACCTGGTTGGGATCAGCAAGTCTGTTATGATCACGCAATACTGTAACATGTTGTAAAGGTAATTATGTTTACAGTGAAATTAAGGGGCGATTATAGAGTATATTCGTATCAATTTTACTACAAAAAAAAAGAAATGCCCCCCCCCCCTCGAATAAACGACACCCTTGAATAGACGTCCCTTAAAGAACCCTTCTCAACAATATATGCCATGGGGCGTTTTATTTCGAATAAATGTGGTGAATATTGTCATTTAAATGGTTCAGTGAACAAATATCAACAAGATTGATGTATAGTAGTTATTATTGTTAATATTTTATTATTTGATATACAGATTTAACATGGAATGTTAAATATTATTTCGAATAAATGTGGTGAATATTGTCATTTAAATGGTCGAAATGCCTCCATTCCATGTGAAATCTTGTATGTCAAATATGACCCTCCATAAATTCAGTGGTTTCATTACTAATCTTAAAGCATTATCTTTATTATTGATGTTATTGTATTATGACAGTGTCCAACTGAGGAAAAATTTGCCTGTGCTTGCAAGAACCTGTTGGGACATTTGAATGCAGAGAAATTCCCTGATTCCTGTTACCTGGCATCTCTGCTCCAGTTTGTTGCCAACAGGTGTACAGAGGAGAAGCAATTCTGGCCAAAACAAACCCTTTTGGAAATTATAGAATTTTGTAACATTTCAGCAAGGTGAGATAATAGATATTGTTTGTGAAAGGTGGATGAGTAAAGGCCAGAGGTTACAATCATAATAGTTGGTCATTTCTTGTTAAGTTGTGTATTAATATGCTAGTAAAGATTTGTTGTGATTTTTTTATTTTTCTATTGTTGTAAAGTGCATTAGAGCCTTTTATAAATAACGGCAGTATTCTTATTATGATTTTGTTTGTTCATGGTTGCTTTGCTTCGGCTGGTGGTACTACTGCTTCTACTGCTTTTACTAATGCTGCTACTTCTGTTCAGTTAAGCCCCTTACATTATGGCTGTGTATTAATGTGTTAGTAATGGCTTATACTTTTTCTCTTTTTTTTTCTATCGCTGTAAAGTGCAGTCAGCCCTTTATAGAATGTGCTATAAAGTGTTCCAATATTCTCATTACCAATATTGTGGTTGCTGCTACTATTGCTGTGTCTACAGTTGTTAATGCTGCTGCTTCTAATGCTGCTGCTTCTGTTACTGTTACTTTTATATATGTTTTTATATATGCACTTTAACGTTGATTAAGATAGCAGGAGCTATCGAAATATCCGTTTGATTTTGTTATAGCTTAATAAATTTGTGTTCTGCAAGTCAACTTTCAATGATTGTACACCGTTTTTTCATTGCTTTTGCATTTTATTTTACTTGGAGCATACATGCAAACCCACTCTTCAATATGATTATTTTTAATATTGTTTATTCATAATTGTTTAGCTCTTGTAAAGAATTCTTGAACGTTGTACTGGAGAAAGAGGAAACAGAAATTCTGACAGGCTGTCTGAAGAACATGTCGGATGTACCAGAAAAAGTTATAGTGAAGACACTTCAAATTTATCTAAGGTATTGAAAAATTTAAATTTATGCAAGAAAGAGCAAAAGAAATATACATATCATTGATTTATTACATTATGCATGGTGGTTGTAGTTACGCCATGGAGGTATATAGTTGCTGCAGTCTGTGAGTGAAGTGAGCCACCTCTGACTACATTCTGGATAGTAGTGTTTTTTAAAAGTACCAACTAAATAGACCAAACCGTACACCACCCCAAATTTTCAGGTCCCAAATGCGGTCTTAAATTGGAGGGTGAACTATTTTTTTCTAATTGAAGACTAAAGCTGCCAAAGACCATGAAAACCCTATTCCAAACGTTGTCTTTAATTGGAGGGTGAATGGTTGGGCTCTAATGATTGATAATCAAGTTCATATCTAATTTTTAGAAATAACAAAGATAAGTGTTCAGTGGAGTTAATGGATTCATCAGAAGAGGGTACAATCTGTAACCCTTTTAGTCAAGACCTTGCAGAAGCTGTGAATAATGTCTTAAACTGTACTTTCAATGATGTCTTTATGTTGGAACATCTGAAGATTCTTAACCTGGAAGACGTTCTGGTGAGTTTTTAATTTAATTTACAATCAAAATAAAAAAGGAAATTAGGGGCTTGTAATGCCAAAACCAGAAACATTGATAAAAAAAAAATGAACATTTACTTTTCATGTATTATGGCTTCTCTACTAAAGTGTACAATACTGTCACATTCTTATGGTAATTTACTCAGTTTAACATTTAAGGGCAGTACACTAGTTTAGCAAAGCCTCATATAAATATACTGCAGTTTCATTTTTAGCATTTCTTTACCATCTAATAGTTTTTTTCGAACCTGGATATTGCAATTTAATAAATATTAATTAAACATAACAAGGCAAACCTCCACAGGGACTTGAACTCCTGGATGGTTGATGTCATAACCATTAGACCATTTAGGCTATGTAGTAATTCTAAGTACCAGTAGAGACTAAATACCCTTCGTTCTTTAAAATTTCTTATGTCTTAATTGGAATAGCACTAATTTTCAAATAAATGGAATTACTGAATATTGATTTTTAAATGTCTCTATATTTCATATTTAATAACTGAACCTATGATTTTGTGAAGCTTATAATAATAATAATATATAATAATAATAATAATAATATATAATATAATATAATATATATATAATATATGTTGTTTATGGTGATTTTAGGTATTGGTGCAGTATCTATATTTCCTTATAAGTATTTTTGACCACAGTGATGAGGTCAAAGTTGAAATGGTTATCGACTGGTTATGCTTGTTGCTGGACAGCCACTACTCTGCTTTGGTAATCTCCAACAAAGCGAAGACACTTCTTGTAAAACTACACATAGCGGTTGAAAAACAGGTGTGTATAAAGAATGCAAAAATATACAGTATTTATGTTTCTACTAAGTAATAATAATTAATCTTTGATGTAAGTGCACTTTATATCTTTATTATTACTATATTCATAATTATTTCTGAAATATAAATCTGTATGTTTTATATCTCAAAAATCATTTTCTGTCTAAATGTATTGTTTAAAGTATTTTTATTAAATAAAAATAATTTAATGTATATTATTTTTGATTTTTAGCTTTTAAATTTGGATATTGCATATATGCCTAAAATGTAATTTCATGTTTTATTCATCTCGATGGTCATGTTTGTTCTCGTTTGTATGTTATATTTATACATTTTGTGAATACAGTACCATTACAATTCAGCGTTGATGCTATGATGTATTTTATTTGGAATTCAATAAACCATTTACCTATCTATCCATCAAAAAATTTATCTATATGCATGTTTATTTACCTACTTATAGTTTTAACTTTGAATATTGTATAGTATATATATGCCTAAAATTTAATTTAACGTTTTATTCATCTCAGTTATACAGTATTCATATATTTAAAACTATTGTAAATAACATCACACTTTAGCATAGCAATTTTTGATTGAATAATCCATTTAAAAATTTAATTTTATGCCTGTTTTATCCTTTGAGCTGGATTTAGATAAAATAAAAATAATTATAAGTTATTTTTATTTGTTGTAGGTTCAGTTTTCTCGCCAGCTTCAGTCGTTACAAGGCTTACTTTATCCAGTACTCAACTCGACATCATTTACCGGTCAAAATTCAAAACATAATAATGGACTGTATAGCATTGAAGTGGTGAAGCTATTTTAATCGTCGTACCATTAGACAAGAAATAGCTCTTACTAGATCATTGGGTTTATTGGCATATCAGTTGGGGGAACATGCCCCCAACTGAAACCATACTGAGCAAAAAAAATATTTTACATAAATTTTACAAATTGTATACGATGTCAATCATCTTTTTCACCAGCATGTCCGCTTCCCAACTTTCCTGTTGTGTTTCCTTATCAGTGGGTGTTTAGGTTATCTCTCTCGGGCCAGCTGTCCCTGTAAATGATATTACTTGGCCCTGGATGTCACTGCCTCACTCACTGGTGCCACCCCTAAAAGTAAGACAGAGGAACTTTGAAGGGGTGATCACATTTTTAAACAAAATTGCATTCGAAACTCAATACCAAAATCGGTTGTAATTTATATCCCTTTTATAGCAAAAAGTGATTAAAAAGTATGAGATTATTATACAATGTTGTGTGTGAATAAACTGCTCATTTTTTTGTGTACAGTATTGTAGAATGTGCTAGTATGTAGTGTGTCAGTACAATTTCAGTTGAAGTCATTGATATCTGCAAAACAAACAATGGAAATGAATACCATACACACATGTACACATAGTTCCTATTCGAGCAGTTATTATTATTTATTTACTTATTTGTTTATATATATATTGTGTTTACGATGCTATACAGCAACCCTAATTTGAATATTATTTACTGATTACAAAGCTGCATTCTTAGACTGGGTTCCACTCCCTAAACTTTTCTCGATCAGTGAAAAAGCTTGAAAAAATTCGACTTTAGCACCATTGGCGTTTAATATTACTTATTTGCTTGGCGTTTCATAGTATACTTTTTCGTCTAATTCTCATCCCAAACTCGGCAACTTTAAAAGTTTCTCGATATATACCGACGCTGGTGGCGCTCTCCGAAATCTGCTAATACTAGGAAAAATCAATAATTAGAGACTTGTGGCAAATCTACTGCGTTCTGTAAGCTTTTCTGACTTAACTTTAACTCCACCATTTATGTGGGTTTCAGTCAGTTTTATGAGAGAAATTGCCTGGTGGTTAGATCTGCGCATATACCGTAAGGTCTCTGTGGTCTAATGGCGTGATACTTGGCAGGTCCGAATCCTGCCAGGGACATTTTTTTGTATACATTGAAAGCAAGGAACTTTTCTTTAAAGGACTATGCTCGATACGATTATAACATCATGTTCCTATTCTAGCACTGATAAGATATATAAAAGGGCATACTCGATCTTTGCAGAGTATACTTGTTCCGGTAGTCATTGACAATAAGAAAATGGGAAATAAAATTGTCTTGGATATTTACTTTGGCAAGTGTGTACGAACCCGGAGATTAATTTAATTGTGTCTATGGCAGTAATAGCATTCGATACTAGGCATGGAAATATATAGATACGGACCCTATATTATAGAAACTGTTGAAATTAAGGTTAAAAAAACGACTCTAACAATCACCTTGTAAACTTCTATAAATGGAAATTAATTGTACAAGCGGAACCATGTATAATACAGTACCTGTTTTGCATACGTTACTGTTATGATAATGAAGCTATTTGTTTGTAAGTATGCTATAGCTGCTATCGATGAAAATGTTAATCGTGCGCTTTTTAAATCCAAGTGTGTTCCAAAAGTTTCTAACGCCCGAATTCTTAAAACAAACTTTAGTCGAACTTCAAACTAGAACTTCATTTAGTGCTGGTTCCAACTTCAACTGCAATTTGTATTCACAAACAACGTAGTCAAAGTTTTAACTACGACTAAATCAAATCCTAGTTTTAGTTCAACTGAAGACGACTGGCAAGGCACGACTATCAAACTAACCAATGAAAAGGGCTAACTTTAATAGCAGACGAAATTTTCTTGCAAATCAGGAACTATCGCATGTGGCTAGCAAAACATGTTCTCCTTCTGGAAGTTAAACTTGATGTCTTTTTTTTTTTAACACACCGAAGATATTTCAAAACGTTTAATTCTAATAATAATAGTAATTATAATAATAATTGTAATATATAATAATATTTTAAGACTCGACTTTTTGTACTAGGCCCTGTGGGAGAACAGTAGATAGGCCTATGCTACTGAACAGGTTTTTCCCAGTATAAAGAATAAAGAAATAAATAATAAAAGAAGAGAAAATACAATGTATCTGCCTACCTATCATTGGCTTCTTCATATCCCCAACTGGATTTCTTAACTCGAGCCAAGTGTAATAGTGGTCTTGCAGAAGTCCGTTTTTGGTTGGAGTAAAATCCAACTGTTGCAACTGTTTAAGCAAGGAGGTATATTTATACCTCCTTGGTTTAAGTAGTTCATATATTTGGTTTGTGGGGAGGATTTTTCGTGCAGTGGCTGCAATCGGCATGTTAACTTAGTCCATCTAACACAGTGTTTCAAAAAGAACATGTATTCATCTCTTATATTATTGGCCATGTTTTCAGTTTCTATGATTTTCCATATCCCGGGCTTGATAAACTTGTCAATTTCATTTTACATCTTTGTATGGTGTCTACGCTTCTTTACTGGGTTCACATTGTTATCCATCATGTTGGATATTCCAATTCTATTGCGCTGTCAAAAACTTTGTTTCATCCTTTTCAATGTCCGACAACTTCAGATCATTTTGTGGGATTTCTTCACCAGGTAAAGTTATGGACAGTGTAACCATGTAGGTATTATTGTGTAGCCGACACTACGGTAGACAGTGGAGCGAATAAATTCTCTCTGGGTTTTTCTGTAGAATGGCCGGCTGCAAGTTTGAATAATGCATAATAATCGAAGTTTTAATCTCTCAACAGCCGGCCATGTGAAACTTTGTAGTCCAGTCAGGTCCACCATCTGACAGCAAAAACCATGCAGATTCTTCATTCTTCGCACCAAATTCAGTCAGTATTTTGTGCAAGTTATTCGCGTGCGTCTGTGTATTCGATGCATGAAACTTGCATGCTCTGTTAAACCATAGAGAAAACAGTTAAACATGACGTGGGTCCTGTACGGCCAAATTGTTCTCTTAAATTTGTCTGTGTAAAACCGGTGATCGACGTTTGAATTGATTGGTGTTGGGGACACAAACACCTCAATCTCGTAGTCTTACGTCGCATAATCATTCTTTCTTCGCTTCTTGAGAGCGTTCATGCGATTTCTTTTGTTTCGTTTTCAAATCAAATATCCCGGGGGAACAATTTTTGAGTCTGAATACGGAAAACAGTGGTCAAAGTAGTCGGGCATTCATCCTCTAAAAGCGGTTAATTTGGTGGTACCGGTTAACTGCCAATATACCAACATTTACATTGGTTTTGTCATCGCATGAAATTTTTCAAGCAATCTTCTTTATAAAATTCAATGCCTTATTGAGCATTGAGATTTGCAAGCGGCAAAATATAAGTATTTTGTTCTCTCCAAACAGCAGGGTGTATTGGATTTTCGGGGTACTCCCGCTTTGACAAATCTTTTTAGCGTTTCCCGCTAATCGCTTTCTGTCGCGGTGCGCTCATCAAACGGTGAACTGTATTTTGGCTTATACCGTCCTCTTTCAGGTTTTCAACTATTTCTTTCATATGATCGGTTATTTGTTGCAAGTAACACCACAACTTGTAGCAGACGAATATCGTCGTCTTACCTTGTAGAAACTCATTGGCTGTTTCCACTAAAATCGAAAATTGTTCATGTTTAGCTGGCCTTCCAACTGTTGCTTTTCCTTACCCGCTGCCTTGCCTTTTGCTGCATTGGCTTTTGCATACTTGATGATATCAGCAACGACGGCCTTTGTTAATCAAATCAGCATCGAGTTCAATTTCAATTCAATTTCAGTTAACTTTATTCCAATATCAATATAAACAATACAATTATCAGTAAAAGAAATACAATGCGGTAGCAGATAAAGGAATGGGTTACAAAATAAGCAAGAAAAATGTTTCCTGGTCTTAGCTTACACGGAGTTTCATTAATATCATACTTTAATTGAACAACTATTAAATAGTATTTTGTATTTTCAGACTGACGGTATCGGCCCATCGGGATGTACAGAGCGGCTGACCATCAGAATCAGAATTTTATTTTCCACCTCATATAAAAACACAATTACAATAAGCATAGTAGGAAACCAACATCGCCGAGATATGAGTGGGGGAGGCTAAATAAGTTACCGGAGGCTGACAAAGGCTTTAAAATAACGCATGCGCAAAATATGTTCTATAGAGATGGTTATGAATAATTCATGACATTTTACCAAATTATCCTACGAAAATAAAGGTGGCTCAGGTTTGACACGGCGTGTTTACAAAAGGGAAAATGCAGCCGGGGCGGTATCGCTACAAAACCAAAAATCATTGTAAATCTACATGTGTTCCTTAAATTATACATCAGTCGTTGAAACAGAAAATTATGAGACTATAGAACACTGTTTTTTTTTTTATCTCCCCGACGAATTGTTGTTTTTCTCCCCGTCGGGGGAGAGGGTGGTGGCCTGGCCCCCGGTCCCCACTGGCGCCACCCCTGGGGCAGGAAGTTTCTCCGGTGTATTGGTCCATTCAGTCTCCTGTTGTTAAATGGATATTCCACGTAGGACAGTTCACCGATTGGCATATCCTTGGCGCTCGTGCCTAAATAAATGAAATAAAATTTAAAAAAAAGAAAAACTACTAATTCATACTTACTATTTAGCGCCTTCTATTTATCCCTAATTTGTTAAAATGTATAATGAAATTGAGATCAGTTGTGCATGTTATTGTGATTATCTTATTGCTGATTAATCTCCACTGTAAATTGGTGTCGTAATTAACTACTGAATATTCATATTTACTATGTAGTGCTCTCAATTTTATCCCTATGTTTTGAATTTATAAAATATGGTATAAGACCAGTTGTGCATGTTTTGTGATTGTCTTATTGCTGATTAATTTCCAGTCAATTATAGTAATTAACTACTACAGTATTCATATTCAGTAGTTAATGTTTGTAATCAAAATCAGTTATGTAAAATATTAAATTAAACGAAAGATTGTACCGAGTAACAAACAACACTGAACCTTTCACTACTGAATCTTGTTGACAAACACAGATGGAATATGTTGGGGCATATCAGGCTCAATAAAAACTCTCCACCACTTTGTGCGTCGAATTTTGCTTTTAACTGCTCTAATTTGTTCGCTGGACATCGTGGTAGGCACCAAAATAAACCTTTTCAAAACAACAATTAATGGTGTGTCTGATCGCGGCGACACAGTTGAACTTGATAGCTTAAGAGACGTTGCCTCAAATAGTTTCAAATGGTCAAAACCGTTCCTTAATGTTTTAGTAAATAAAGGTTAGTCTCATCTAAATATTATTATAAAAATAAGAAAAGAATTTTGTTATTTGTGTTAATTTATAAGAACATTTTTATTTATATTTTATTATAAAAATTGAGAGTTCATTCCATTCGGTTTTTGAAAAAAAAAAAAAAATATATATATATATATATATATATATTCATATTTCAACAGTATTAAAAGGTGTGTTGGAAGACATCAAACCAATCATATGTCTTCAATTACTAAGCGATTTAAGTTCTAGAAAATTTAAGTTTACTGGTTCCAACGATTTAAATATTTTAAGAGATATCACAAAATATAAAAATAAGTGGTATGATCTGTGTTAGTTTTGATTTGTTAACTGCATCACACAGGACTTAAACAGAAACAGTACAGTATATAATAAAAGAATGTAGGAAACGAATACCATGTATAGACTTTAGAAACACTTCATTGGAGAAAACCAATATTTCGACCTATCCTTAGGTGTCTTTATCAAGATATACCTTGATACATATATATAAATCAGGGGAGGGATCGAGATAATACTACCCAATTATTTTGTTCTAGACGCCAGAAAATAACCCATGAGGCGTTTTGGGCGATCAATTTTTTCTTTTTCTTTCTTTCTTCACAATATTAAGGGAAATGTGGGGAAATGGGGTAATATGTCTAAAACAACCAAATACCAAGAACTAAACATTTGATTTAGAGCGTGGCTAAGGATGGATGTTTGCAAATGAGACGCAAACAAATAACACTCCTAAATGGGAAAAAAAAAATAGAAAAGAAAAGAAAAGAAAAGAGAAGAGAAAGAAGAAAAACAATTAAAGAATAATATATGCAACAACAATAACAAACCTGTCTCTTATACACATCTAATGTATTTTCCCCTTGTAATATACAATAGAACCCTCTTTGGGACACTTTTTCAGCCATGAAACGAGCGATAACTATATCTTGTAGTTGTAAATCTAGGGACAACCCCTATTCAGAGAACATCCCTATTATGGGGCCTTTATTTAGTCCTTAATAGGGGTTCTACTGTATTCGCTCTTGGCAATCCTTGGCCCAAAGACGTGCCTATAAAAGCAAATAAATAGCAAGTCCTACAAAATAGACCGTTCCAATTAGCCCGTGGATTTTGTTGCTAACGTCCACTAATAATACGAGAGCCGTGTGGTTATAAATTTGTGTTCTTCATGTAACATACGATTATTTCTGGTCCCGTCTATCGAATAACACGTTCTGGTTAGGCCTAGTCAGTTTGATTGACACTCTAAAAAAGTCCATAAACCCTTGAAGATAATATCTCACTTCAGCAGAAAATATGGACTTTTCCGCCGCTAAGCCCCGCCCCATGGATATTGTTGCTAAGGTCCTACAAAACACGTGTGTTTGTTGGACACCCGCGTATTCCTGGCACTGTTCTGATTGGTTAAGTTTGATTGACACTCTAGAAAATTTATGTGAACTTCTCTAGCTGTCTCCTTGTCTCGATGCCTTCATACAATTTCAGTGACTCGTATATCCTGATCAAATTGAATAGAAACCGCGTTAAAACAGAAAAAAACAATATGAACAATAAGAGAGGGACCAGATGGATCGAAAACAGTGGCACTGTGGACGAAAAAAATAATTTCAATTACTGAAAACATGTAATTTTTAAAAATCGAATGTTACGACATCATAGCAAAAAGAAAAGGGAACTATTAAACTAGTTTTAATATCAATGTTTGTTGGAACAGACACGTGGTCAACAACAGAAAATTGATAAAAATTTGTAAAATTGGAACAGAAAATTGAGAACAGTTCAAAGGGAACTTATTTCAGCCCCTGTCGTTGTGGAATGATGTGAACATGCATCTACCATGAAGCGCCTCTTTAATTACGGCTGCTAGGTAGTCACGGACCACGCCCATACGTAATGGACCTTTCCGCTAAGCTCCGCCCCTTGGATATTGTTGCTAAGGTCTCACAAGACGACAGTGTTAAAACATACACGAACACGTGCGTTTGTGGGACAACACGTGTGTTTGTAAGACGCGCGCGTATTCCTAGCGCTGTTCTGATTAGTCAGTTGTTAAGTTTGATTGACACTCCGGAAAGGTCTATTCAGCACAATGACGCTGCAACTTATGGGTTATTCTCCTACCTTTACTTTTACCTTTCACATGGGCCTCCGCCCCTTCGTTACGCCACTGCCTAAATATGGTCATGATGAAACCACATCATGACCATATATAGGTACATCATGACTCTAATAGGCATGCAACAGTTTTTAAAATTTCATATTAGTCTTTACTGATTGTGCCGCCTCATTCTTACCTATCGGCCCCATATTGTAACTGGAAATATTCACAAGCGCAAGGAAGGCATTATATCCAAACCATGAATAATCCATGATCTAAAAGAAAAAAGTATATCTAGTTATTATTACAGTGTACTGTTAAATTAATAAATTATATTTGTTATACAAAAAGTTAAATAATTTCATTTTAATAAATAGGCCTATTATATTTGTTTATATTGTATTTATTTAGTTATTTAATTTGCAATTATTATCTGACACAATTCTCAGACATTGTACAAGATTGTTCGTAAATTATTTCATTTTTTGCAGCATCCATTATCCTGTATGTATCAAGTTCACATCTGATTATTTTAAGTTTATATCTGAATATCAGGCATGGTCGTACATGAATTGAAACTATTCCCCCTTATTTGCTGTTTATTCGGATCGGTTTGGTTTCCCAACCTCGAGGTCGGGGTTTCAATCCCTCGCTGTGCATTTCGCTTGTGTCCTTGATCAAGACACTCTCTCTGCATTTCTTCTCTCCACCCAGGAGTATGGGTACCTGGTGGGGTTGCCTGCTGCCGCTGCAGCAGCAACAATTAGCATGTGGACCCAATGACTAGGGAAAGGAACTGCGCTTTATAACCGCAAGGAAGAGGCGCATTTTAAATGCCCGTACCAGTACCATGAGTTAAGCTCTGTCCGAATTACAGTATAACATTTTCTTTGACAAAAAAACAAAACAAAACTGCTGTATATGACCATGATGTGCCTATTTATGGTCATGGTGTGATGTCACCATGATGACCGTGGCATGTCACATGTTTTTGTCAAATAAAATTTGATAGTCTGGACGGGGCTTAAGATAGTACAATAAGTGGACGCTAGAACCGAATCACTCATGCGTGACCGGGCGTCCTACGGTCTCTGCATACGTCATAGAGCTATTAAACAACATACTTATTATATCTCTATGGTATACGTAGATTTCACCAAATTGGATATAACGCGACGAGGGGAACTTAACGTTTTCGCATGCGCAGATGACTTTTAGTGAAGTCAATACGTTTTACGTCCTAACGTACAGTTGTCGTGCAATCGTTAGCTTTCTTCTTCAAATACATTACCTTATCGTAGTAAAACTTCAGGAGAGCCGTGGTCGAAGTCTTCACATTCATAGAGCCACATGAACCATGAGCACTTAAAAAAAGTATGTATACATATGAGTTATTATTATTAATACATTCATCTTTCTCCCTACATTAATTTAGTAATAGAACTTATAGCAGGACATAGTAAAAACATTATATCGATTTAATTTGTTTTTTATAAGTTTATATATAAAATAGATTTGGAAAAAACGTATTTAGTTGTTTAATTTCATTTAGAAAAAAAAAATCTTTCTTTCTTTTTTCTTTTTTTTTTTTAAATATGATTTTGAAATCCAATACCAGACATAGCTGTTCACTCACTAATCAAGAAGCGGGTTAAAATTTATTAGCAGCCGGCCACAAAATCCACAATATTAAGGGAAATGTGGGGAAATGGGGTAATATGTCTAAAACAACCAAATACCAAGAACTAAACATTTGATTTAGAGCGTGGCTAAGGATGGATGTTTGCAAATGAGACGCAAACAAATAACACTCCTAAATGGGAAAAAAAATAGAAAAGAAAAGAAAAGAAAAGAGAAGAGAAAGAAGAAAAACAATTAAAGAATAATATATGCAACAACAATAACAAACAAGTTACAGTAACAAATAGCAAAGAGCAATACAAACAAAAAGGGTGTACAAACACGAACAAGCACCTCTACGACTCTGGATCGTACTAGAACGTTTTTATACGTCACAGTTCCCAAGTACAGGTTCAATCTTCAATTCCACTTGGTACCAGTATCAACATGAATTGAACGGTAGAACGTTTAGTTCCACTCAACACTAGAAACCTACAAATTCAAATTAGACGTTACCGCACAAATAACAATAACATCGGACTAATGCATGCAGATAAAATACTCATGTTTAACATATAAATGGTTTTATCCTTTCTTTCCAATAAGAAATATGCATACTAATAACTCAGATAGAAATTAACATCCATTACATTAAATTCATGATAAACATATTAACATATACTCAATGTGAAAGACTTGGCATTCATTAGCATTCTGATAAACATATAATAAATCTATATTCGTGAGCGTCTTATTTGTGGCATAACATATATACTGTCTCTTATACACATCTAGATGTGTATAAGAGACAGTTATTACAGTGTACTGTTAAATTAATAAATTATATTTGTTATACAAAAAGTTAAATAATTTCATTTTAATAAATAGGCCTATTATATTTGTTTATATTGTATTTATTTAGTTATTTAATTTGCAATTATTATCTGACACAATTCTCAGACATTGTACAAGATTGTTCGTAAATTATTTCATTTTTGCAGCATCCATTATCCTGTATGTATCAAGTTCACATCTGATTATTTTAAGTTTATATCTGAATATCAGGCATGGTCGTACATGAATTGAAACTATTCCCCCTTATTTGCTGTTTATTCGGATCGGTTTGGTTTCCCAACCTCGAGGTCGGGGTTTCAATCCCTCGCTGTGCATTTCGCTTGTGTCCTTGATCAAGACACTCTCTGCATTTCTTCTCTCCACCCAGGAGTATGGGTACCTGG
>NW_022690319.1:17951-22449 GCF_011630105.1 Anneissia japonica | reverse complement strand
GCAAATACTACTAACTTTTAGTTTTGTGATAAATTTTTGTTTCATGAAATTTTAATTAGCATTATTGTGGGAAAATTTGAGCATTTAATCATTACACACGAAAATAAACAGAAAGTAGAGCCTAGGAGGGCCAAATTTCCTATTACTACTGTAAAGACAAAATCAAGAAAATATATACAAACATTATAATTCACCACTTTACATATCCATTAAATCTCATTTAACCCTCAGTTCCGTGGGGGTATCTTCCTATCCTCCGATCCCCTATCCCTATCCCCCTGGTTACGGGAATGAGCAGTACCGTACAAATCTTTCACTAGATAATTAATTGATTGCTGACATTGAGGATCTAATGTTCTGGATATCCATTTTACACAAAGGATAAAAAACATAATCGCATTCCGCGAATAGCCGCTCCAGTAAACGCCCCGTCAAAATCCTCTTGAAAAATTTCGAATAATACGATGTCTTATAAGAAGCTCGTCAGCTGACATTTTCACATGTTGAGAGAGAAGCCTGGAACCTTTTGAGGTTTTTTCGGCACTGCCGTTTCAACACTAACAGGCCTACATTTTTTCCATATTTGTTAAATTGGCAAATAATATGAAGCGATTATGTCTAGACGCAAAGTCCTATAAGAACATGATGAAAATTATAAATGCCTGCAATTTTCTATCTGCAGATTTAAGTAACCGAGCTGAATGAATTCGCTGGCATCAACCTGACGCGTTTTGAGTCCCGATGTTATATGGTGACGCTGTCGCACACTCATCCAATAATTAATCTATTGTTCCGGATGGATCCACTGATATTATTGTTAACATTGTATATTTTTTTTTACCACTCCATTTCCCCAATAAGTTCATTTTGTCGTTTATATAGACAAAGACAATTATTTTAGCCCAAATATCTTCCGTAGAATGACGGTCGCCGTGTATACGAAAGCTCCCGGCTTCGTATCCCAGTGGTGCAGGTTGATTTGCGTTTTACAATTCTTTGTCAGTTTCCTCTGTTACGATTCATCACCATTTTCGTCGTCGTCACCATCATCATTGCCCTCCTCATCTGCTCATTATTATTATCATCAATCATCATTATCGCCATCTTCGTTATCATCATCATCATCATCGTCGTCGTCGTTATCATTATCATCATCGTCTCTGGCGGTACGGAAGACACCTTTTTTCATACAACTGAATAGAAAAGGAACTTTTCGTTGAAGGGCTATGCTTGATACGATTATAGCATCATGTTCCTCATCATTCGAACACTGTTTTTTTGTTTATATTTTGTTCATGGTGCTACGCGGGATACCTTATATATAGAGTTTATGTCTATCATGTCTATATATATATATATATATATATATATATATATATATATGTATATATATATAATATATATACAGACATACATCTGTTTACAAAATTTATATATATTTATATTTATTATATATTTATTATATATATATATTATATATTAATATATATTATTATTTATATTACCACTGGTAGGTAAAACATTGATACTTGTAGTATTTCCCTCTCATATTATTACCTGATCTATTGTGTATTGTTTTGCTGTTTATCTTTCAATCAAATCATCGAGCTTTTACGGTGTGCTTAAATTGATTTTTAATTAAGCCTAACTGTTACTTTCTCCATTGTACATTATTACCGCTTAATTACATCTGTTCAAATATCATTATATATATTACCACTGGTTAGTAGAAAACTGTTATGAAAATCGTCATGAGTGTATTTCCCGCACGATTAAAATCTTAACTTTATTGTGTTTGTCTATAGGAGCTCGTTCATTCCATTCATAGAAAAAGCCTTTTTAATGGAGAAAGCGTACCTGTCGTTAGCCATATGAGCCTAGGTCAATACATAACTCTGGCTATATAAAATTGATTATAAGATTGAAAAATGGTAATCTTATTGCACAATGTCCACGTTTTAATTATTGTTATTTATTTGTTAACATTAATTATTATATATAAATATGTTATTTATATTTTAATTTAATGTATTGTTTAAGTATGAATTACTACATTCGTGTTAAATTATGTTTCCTATTAAATCTGTATATTTAAATAATATAGTAATAGGCATAACATTGGCCTAAGCCTACCGTAGCGTGTGTTTAGTATATAAAATTATGAATAAAAAGTAGGCCTATGTGAAAGAATAAAGGAAGAATAGGAAAGTGACTCGGAGTGGCTGAAATATTTTCCGAAAGTATAAAATAATGCTCAATATGTTATTATTGCATTACGTTTTGTAAACATTTTTAGGTACTAATCATCAGAGGTCTCGGTGCCACAGACTACACTTTTCATAATTCGAAATCAAATAATGTTATCAGTTGATGTACTGTACTATATTATTGTCAATTACGTCTTAAGCCTTGTTGAGACTATAAAAATTGTCCTTATTTTTATTCTTGATTTTATTTAATTTTTTAAGGCGCATTGTTCAAAGATATCTTGAGCTTACAAAGTGGAGTTTTTGGTCGTGCAAAAAATCTTGTGACATTGACAGGAATTGAATTCAGGAACCTGTGATTGGAAGACACGCATTTTAAGATGATCATTCTCACCAAACTACAGCTTTACCTTGTTCAGATACAATGGGGAACTCGTGCCCCCACGTCAGTCCCACCAAAAAAAAAACAAAAAACAAAACAAAACAAAAAAAAACGAGGGAGGAAAAATATTAAGAGGAAAAGGTAGGAAAGAAAGAGAATAAAGGGAGTTCAGCTATGATTTGATTTCTATGGCAGATCCAGCAGTGGGCGAAATGGGTGCTCGATTATTTTACCACTAATTTTTAATTTTCTATTGATTGACGTTGAACACATTTAGTCCAACGATTTCACAAGTCAGGATGTCAAAAATGGCCAAAAGACGGAGAACTACGGCGGTATATCATGGCCCAGCTAGAACAGCTATCCATGGTTGAAAATGTCCCTTTCAAATTGACTCCAAACCCTACTCCGGTCAAGGAGAGGTTTCCCCGCCCTCGTCGGGAGAAAAAACAATTCGTTGGAGAGAAAAGGAATTTATTTTCATTTTCTACATATTGTTAGACAAAAAAATCGATTAAATAAGCCTTTGAAACCCCTAAATTATCATATTTTTTCGGGGGCTTCGCCACCAGGACCACTTTGAAGGATTTTTAGCGACCCCCAACCACGCCCACTTTGTTCTCGTCGGGAACATCGGCTCCCGGTTCGGGACTTTGGACCACCCCCCCCGTAGGGGAAATCCTGGCGCAACCTCTGGTTTTTTCCCCTATACTGTTGTCCTAAACCTTAAATATTATAATAAATGTTAACCATGGTTGATGCGGGCCCTAAGGGTACACCTCTCACAAATCCTCCTCTTGAACTATTGGGTTCTAAATTTTAGAGGTTTGCGCTCGGCACAGAATAGACTATAGGTCCTCGACTAGGCCTTCGCGACGTTCGTGAGGGGAGGGGTTTCTAGGGTAGGGGGAGCATAACTCTCGTCGAGGAAAAATTCCAGTAATTTTGTCGAGGTTCACTGGTTTTTGGACTCCCTATTGTGCCCCCGGCAAAAATTCTTGATCCACTCCTATTATATCCACGAGGTTAAGAAACGTTAAAGATAAAATACAGCCAAATGCTTACCTTGTTGATAACCATTCACAACCCAGAGCAAAAAAAATATGAAACTGTATCAAATTGATGTAGCTCGGATATCGTACTGCGATATGCATCGACATCAGCGTTTCCCCTAGAAGGTCAATCATTGCATCAAACAGTCCCCCAAATACGGTACCTATCAGGAAGAACAATAAAATCAATTTAATGCTCCAGTTAAATCAAATCTGATGATTTGTTCTGCTATATATATATAAAAAAGTAAGTTTAGCATTTACTGATCACTGTGCACCCTCCATTTCGAGACCCACTAATTCTGAGACCCCTTTCAAGACCACTTTTTCAAAGGACCAAATAGCAATTTTCAATATATTAATGAGAACCACCCCAAATATCAGGAGTGGCATATCTAGGGGAGGGTGCGGGGGCGCACACCCCCCCAAATTACTCGCGCCTCACCCTAGTCGCCTTCAACAAAAATCACGGTCAAGTAGTTAAAAATCACCTAAAATCACCATATTTTGCGAATTAACGCCCCTCAACTGATCACCGAGCCAACACTTCACTTCGTGCCCCCTACTCCACCAGGCCCCCATTTCAAGACTTCTAGATACGCCACTGAATTTCAGCACCCAAAGGCGGTCTCGAATTGGGGGGGGGGGCGAACATTTACTTAAGTTGAATGCACCATACTTACATTGGTTTAGCTTGCGTGCGTAATATCCGTCAACGTAATCCAAAACGATGAATACAATGTACATGAATGAACCTTCTAAATACCAATCAAGGTAGAGAAGATGACATGCAATTCCAAGCAACACTATCCGTATATAACCTTAACAGAATACATAATGGGTTTCAATTATTTTCT
>NW_022690319.1:6292-17302 GCF_011630105.1 Anneissia japonica | reverse complement strand
CGTCACAACAGGACCGTAGAATGAACTTAACATATAAATACTGGTTTAATTATATTGACAATTTGAAAATGTTACTGATTAAACACTATTGAAGATTTCTTCTTACCTATTATGTTTGGGACAAACAGGTATATGTTTCGACTAGGCCTACGATTCGGAACTTTACCATTGAGCTCAGGTGGTTTAGCCTCAAACATCTTTATTTCAGCCAGTACCGGTATGTTGACAAGTCCTATGCTACAGCGTAATAGTTTAGAAGACAGAAAAAGAATGATTGTATATAAGGTTCATACACATCCTTACGTGTTATCGCTCTGGAAGAAATACTCGAATTAATAAAATGTGTATGTCTATAGACCATTTTATCGGATTTATTTTGAAACAGCGCCACCAACGTCTCGCAATTATTTCAGCCAGTACCGGTATGTTGACAAGTCCTATGCTACAGCGTAATAGTTTAGAAGACAGAAAAAGAATGATTGTATATAAGGTTCATACACATCCTTACGTGTTATCGCTCTGGAAGAAATACTCGAATTAATGAAATGTGTATGTCTATAGACCATTTTATCGGATTTATTTTGAAACAGCGCCACCAACGTCTCGCAACTCACTAGGGGACTTAATTCCAGCGGATTCTCCAACGTCCCCACCTGACATTTTTGGGCGATCGCCGATGTTCCCAATTCTGTGGTAAACTGGCCAGTTTGGGGCCCAAGGTTCCGATTTATTCATTTACTTATTTGTACCGTTTTCTATAGGTCCTGCAATTTTGTTTCGATTTGCCGTGCCGTCGTCGGCGAGTGGCCTAGCACAAACGAAAATCTATCAGCGATTTTCTCGTGTATTTTTGTCTTGTTCTTTGATTTCTTGTCTTCCGCTAACATTCTTAAATCCTTAATCGAGAGCATTTCTTTAACTAAACAACCGAACTTTGTTTTGCATTTAGATAAGATTCTGAAGTGTTCAACAGCTTCAAGTGCATTCCTATGTTTCCCTTTTTGTGTTAATCAATGCGTTGATAAAGGTGTCGGCAAGCACAAGCCGCATTGAAATTTATATACACGCATTGTTCGGTGCAATCTTAGGTTTTCTCTCTTCTTTCTCTCTTCTTTAAGACCTCACCTACTTTCCTACTAGTGAACACTGGAATAATTTCTTTATCAATATCTTAGAGCTTAGTTGTTTATGTTGTCTATTTACAGAGTTAGCAGAAATTTGATCCTTAAAATGCAGTACAATTTTAACAGTTCGTTCATTTCTTGACTAGTAGGCCTATTTACATCTGTAGTGGCAGGTTCAATGCTAGATACGTCATCATATTTAGAATGCATAAAATCTCTAATAATGTTATTGAATAGGTTTTGTGGATATTTCAACCTTAGAAACATTGATTCAATTTTCCTCAACCTCTTTCTCAAAGATTTCATTAGTTGAAGAAAATTGATATGCTCCGTCTAACATTGTAAGTATAACAAGGTTTCTTTTATACTTGGTATCAACATGACTTTAATAATATAAGAGTGGTCCTTTATTTGTAGGTTTGTGTATAGTTTCCAAAGATGATGAAGTTTTTAGAAATAACCATTCCCAAAGAATTGATTGAGTTATGAGGCATTATTTTTAGATTGCATACAATCTCTGATAATGTTATTGAATAGATTTTGTGAATAATTCAACATAAGAAACATTGATTCAATTTTCCTCAACCCCTTTCTCTCAAAGATTTCATTAGTTGAAAAAAAGTTATAGGCTCTATCTAACATTGTAAGTTTAACAAGGTTTCTTTTATTTGTAGGTTTATTGTAGACTCTAGTTTCCAAAGATTATGAAGTTTTAGAAATAACCATTCCTAAAAAAATGATTGAGTCATGAGGCTATTTATATGGGTTGGCATGAACACAATGGTGTCGTCAACATAACGTCGGTAAAATGCTGGTATTTTGTTAGCAGATTGAATAAGGGTGTCCTCAATGTTACACATGAATACATTGGCCATTGGCCAAGCGGATAAACCATGGCTACCGTCAACATGTTCATACAAGTTACCATCATATTGAAAAAGTTGTTTTTTTGGTGGCAATTTTAAGGAGGTAAATAAGACCTTGTTTATCAATAGATAGACCATTGCTCATTAAACCAGTTATTTTCAAAAGCGTTGTCAGCAAGGATGTGAATAGTGTCTCAAGAGGACCACTCGTAAATAATGAGACGACATCGTAGGAAACAGCAAGTCATCAGTACCAATATCAGTACAGCATATTTCTTTTAAGCCCATGATGGGCTTAATCTCGAGATGAAACCCATATTGAATTGAAGCCCCCTCTTTAGTTTGCAAAATTAACCTCGAAAAGAAGCCCATGGACTTCTTCTCAAGATAGCATATGCTTCTTTTTCGAGTTAGTACAGTATACATAAATTTCAAGAAACAAAATTAATTGAAAACAAACTTGGTTTATACAGTAGTTTAGGTGATTTAATTCCAGTTAAATACACTCCATGATACACACTGATGTTTCATAGTTTTGTTTGTTTTTGTTTGTAACAAAAATAGTACAAATTCACACAATTTACAGCATTCATTTTGAAAAGAAGCCCCTCTCTTTACTTTGCAAAAGTAGCCTCGAAAAGAAGCCCATCCAAAGTTCGAAAAAAATAAAAAAATAAAAACAAAAACAAAGACAAAAACAAAGAAGCCTAGGGCTTCAATTCGAGGTTTTACGGTATGTTATGAGCTCTAAATTCATTACTCGCTAATGGTTTTAATTTTTCAGCTAGCCATTGCGGCAGTTTATAGTTAAGGTTATAGGTTCCTGTCTGATAGTATTGGCCTGACAGATCAATCAATCAATCAATCAATCATTTTACTTCCAATTCAAAGAATTTACAACAGATAAATAGTAAACATTGAAAATCAAAATCAAAGGAATTGGAAAAAGGCAAACATAACAAGAAGAACTTTAAGCATGTAGCCCAAATAATAATAAGAATAACAATAATAATAATAATAATAATAATAATAACCTGTAATAATAATAATAATAATAATGATAATAACAACAATAACAATACATCAATAACAATAATAACAAAAATAATAAAGTAATAATAATAATATACACGAATGTTATAGAAATATTTCAATTAAGTGAATCAATAAATCGATAAAGTTAATTAAGTAGCGGATTGGTGATTATAATATATATACATATACACATACATACACAAATGATGACAATCAGTACTTATTCAATAATTGTTTCTTAAAAAGTTTTTTAAAATTGCTTACTGAGTTCAGAGACCTTAGTGCTTGTGGAATGTTATTCCATATCTTTGACCCTTGGTATGATATACTTTTCTGACCAAACTGAGATTTTTTTATTGCTATATACATATCATTTTTATTTCTTGTATTATATTCATGAATATTTTCAAAATGGTTAAAAAGTGTATCAAAGGTAGCTGGTAAGTAATTAAAAAAAAAATTTAAACATAAAAATTGCTACATTTTGTTCATACAGGTCATAAATGTTCAGAAGTTTAGCTTGTTTGAAGAGAGGTAAGGATGGGTGTTGATAATGTACATTAAATATAGCCCGTAATGCCTTTTTTTGAAGAATATGAAGTCGGCTTAATTTGGTAGAACTCGCAGAACCCCATGATGAAATTGAATATGTCAAATGTGGAAGGATTAGAGCATTATAAATTTTAAGTAAAATATCATAGGGCAATGTGTGCTTTAATTTGTTGAGGGCACCAACTACCTTTGATATCTTAGTTGCAATCGCATTTATATGGCAATCATAGGACAATACATCATCAAGATAGACTCCAAGAAATTTTGTTTGATTTGTACGTACAATTTCGACACAGTTAATAGTAAGTTTTAAATTTGCATTGTCAATACTCTTATATATTTACTCTTAAATATAACATAGCTTGTTTTACTTTCATTTATCTTAAGCTGATTTGCATTGAACCATTTAGAAAGTAATACAAGCTCATTGTTTAATATTTGAAAAGCCTCTTGCAAATCATTATGCTTAAAGAAAACATTTGTGTCGTCTGCAAACATGATCATCTCTATTTTTTTACATGAATACATAAGATCGTTTACATACAGCAAAAATAGCAGGGGGCCCAATATCGAGCCTTGTGGAACGCCACATCTTAGTTCCTTTCTTGCTGATGAACATCCATTTACTACGGTGTACTGTTGTCTATTACTTAGATAGTCTGTAAACCATTTCAATGCTATGCCTCTAAAACCATAATATTTAAGTTTTTCCAATAGGATAGAGTGATTTACCGAGTCAAATTGGTTAGGAAAACAACCAGTCATCAAAGATACGTTAATAATATGAGTAAGTGGTTTTATAATAGTATGAGATACAGGCTTAATGTAATTAGAATTTATTCCATCATGACCCGGTGATACGTTAGTTTTCATATTATTAACATAAACGTGAATATCATTTTCAGTTACTGGTCTAAAAAACATTGAGTTTACATAGTTAACGGTTAGAAAGGACTTTGGATTTTCACTTGGCGTATTGTCATTATTGAATGTATTAGCTAAATTTTGTCCGATGTTGATAAAATAAGAATTAAATGTTTCAGCCTGTAGCTTTGGTTCTTTTAATTCATTTTGTCCAAATTTAAATTCTTTTGGTAGAGTATTTTTACGTTTACTCCCAAGAATCTCATTTATAATGTTCCAAGTTTCTTTTATAGGCCTATTGTGTTTATGTTTTTCAAATATTGTGTCCTTATGAGTTTTCGGTAGACCATAAAGATGGGCAAGTCTAGAAATTTGTTGAGTAAGTGTTGTAGCTATTTCTTTAGAAAGTATGTTACGGACAATGCTAGATAGTGGTTTTTCTTTCTGTAGAAGTGGATGGAAGTGTTTTATGGGCAGTGGCATAACTAGGTTGTGAGGGGCCCGGGTTCAAAAGTACAGCCGGGGCCCTTAACGCATACAAAGTGACTTGCCATGTCAGCTAAGATGTGTACCACCGACAGGTTAGTTTAAAACAGGGGTCCCGATTTTTTAAATACTATTTTGACAATAATTCTATCGATTTTTAAAATTTTTAATTTTTAGATGTTCTCAGAGGGCTGGACTGAACATAATAATAATAATAATATAATAATAGAATTTCTCTTCTTATGACCAAAAGAAAAAACACATTCGATATTTATTAAATTGGTGTTTTTTATTTATCGGATTGACCACTGTACAATGTCAACAATTATCTTGTATATTAGTTTTATATACTTAAACTAAATAAAATAAAATAGATCACACCTGACATCATTAGACTAAGTATGACCTTGATCATGCAAAACACATATCCGATAAATATGGCGGCCTTTTAAAATGGTCCATTAAAAAAAATGCTAATACTAAATAAAATAATACATTATTATTATTTTTCTTCATCCCAGACTTCACACAGGAAGATTTAAAAAAAAGAGTTACTTTCAGGGCATCCTATTCTTCCGGTATAAATCAAAAAGGCCTATACTCACAAAAATCCCTGTACATAATGCTAAAGAGTGGGCCCAGAAAAGCACCCAGCCTAAAAATGTTTATCTGGACAGAAGAAGGTAGTAGTATGGCTCAAAATAATGACCAATACACAATTCGTAGGCCTATTTTAAAAATAATGTAGGTCTATTGCAAAATGATAACTTGTTCAAAATGTAATCTTCTTTCACTGCCATAACTAGATGAATTGTGAAGGGTATCGTGAAATATAAACAATATGCAAAATAAAAGATAGGTTATGAATACACATGATGCAATATGTTGTCATTATATTTAAAAATATACCTACAAATTAATGTATACCATAAAGTATTTGCCCAACCACCAAATTGTTATAAATATTTAATTGTTAATTTATATTTATACCTCTAAATATTTTTAAAATCATCTAAATTAGGAATATTAAATATTGTCAAAAAATGAAATGTACATAGGCAATACAAAAACAAGCGCATGGTGGATTTTTTGTTTAAATATATAACATAAAAATACAATGTGATGCGAACATTAATAATAAATTCATATAATTATTTTATAGGTATCCGTATATATTTATTCAAAAATATTATACTATAATTAAGACGTGGTCCAGCCAACCGGTGCGGTTCCGACGGCCCTCAATATCTATCGCAATAACGGCGGACGTGATTTTAGTTAGATCCAAAAATGGCCTCATGGTCTGTGAAAGCCACAGGGCCCCCAGCGTTACTCCACTCGTTGGAAGGTAGCAAATACAATTATAGTTCAATTCAATGTCACAATAAAACATTGCTTTATTATATTTTTGTTTATAGATCGGGGCCCCTGGAGCTCGGGCCCAGGTTCAAAGAACCTGTTAAACCTGCGGTATAGTTACACCACTGTTAATGGGTCTTCCTCTGGATTTAGGCTGTTGTGCTCATGGGTGTAAACTTGGATGTATTTTCAAATCTTTATAAAAGCTATATAAAATTCAAATTACAAAAAAGAACATTAATACAAATGAATAAAACCCCCAAAAAACAGAATAGAGCATCATAAAAATAAAAAGATACTGTATACACTAAACCCTGAGAATTGTCATCCAGTTTGAGTGAAGCACTGATTCTCTAAGGCAGTACTGATAATAACGCATTGATGAACACAATTATCAACGGCTTTAAGATCACTTATACCATGCTTTCTATCATATGTTTCTTTTTTGTTTACTTGATCTTAAAAATGCGTCCATCTTCACTCACTCGCCACTGAGAAAGTGTTGTTCGAAAGCTCTGGTTCTATTTATGGCAGTGTTTACTTACGTTGACTTTTTAGCTGCTGGCTATCCGCAAATTTGTATCTCTACCGAAATCCAGCCATTGTTTCCCACATCATTGTCTTTTTGCCTTTTAATATATCTATACTTTACTACTATTTGTATAATTTTGATTCAATTCTGCTGTAATTCTGGAGGGTACTTTGGAGAATTTCAAATTTCTACGACCTTGTCGGAAATGGGAAACAAAAGAACCTAACTAGTTGCTTATCGCCACAACAATTCCCACCGAACCGTAACAAAAACAATAGTCACCGAACCGCTCCATGAACAATATAAATAGGATAACAACACCTAATCACATTTGTCTGATGATATCCATTAAGCGTGAAACTGGGAGCAAAAACACCCATTATTTATATACCAACGTAATTACAACTGGCCAGACCCCCTCTCATTAGTAGCTAATAATTGTGTATTGTTCTGCTGTTTATCTTTCAATCAGATCATTGGGCTTTGATGGTGTGCTACATTGATTTTTAATTAAGCCTATCTGTTACTTTCCCATGTACAATATTACATCTTTATTACCGCTGTTCAAATGAATAGGTATAGTTTTCACTCGAGTTGACATATGTTCATATTATCATACGTTAACAAAAACTGCGCGAGCTTAGATTAAGTTGAAATATTATTTAGTTTTATGTTATCTGATTATTATGTTGTTTAAACACTTACAGGCCTAATTGGTTAGACCACACATTTTTTCATATTTCTTTTTGCTCATCTTCACTACATATATTCAGACTTGATAAAGGGTTATATCGGAAAGATCTCGTCGTTTGTTTTATAACAAAAAAAAAAAAAAATCTGAGGCAGGAGGAAACTTCTCTGATATCCGTAAAACTTTGCAAACTAGCCGCCAATAAACATGCATTGAAATGACACCTAATTAGGAACCTAAAATTTTTTCATCAAACTTAGTTTCAGAAAATATAATATCTGTCTCTTATACACATCTCTTGTAGTATGCCCACTCATTATTAGGTAATTGTGTATTGTCTCGCTGTTTATCTTTCAATCAGATCATCGAGTTTTGATGGTGTGCTTACATTGATTTTTAATTAAGCCTAACTGTTACTTTCCCCATTGCGTATTATTACCGCTTTATTACCTCTGTTTAAATGAACATAGGTATAGTTATTACTCGAGTTCATATTGCCATACGTTAACAAATGCAAAAACTGCGGGGGTTTAGTAGTAGAGGTGGTACAAAATTTGTTGGAAATTATTAGCTCCAGTGATCGGAGATCCATTATGAACAATTAAATGTTATCTGTAGGCCTACTGATGTAAAGGACATAAAAAGTTACAACTTTAGGTCCTAACAACACCCACACGAATAAAAATGTACATAGAATACTGTAGAAATCCATTTATAAGGCTCTCAAAATGCTAATTTGTCCGGGGGCTTTGCCCACCCCCGCGGGGTCCTAGCCCCCAGCATCGAATAATGCAACTCCCTATCGAAAATCCTGCCAACGATACTGGCTTATTACTCCGTGACGCCACTGATTCTGCTTTGACAAATTCATCTTTGACTTGTATTGGGTGCCATACGCAGCAAAAGGTCGGGCGCTGACGGGGTGGGGGGAGTGCCAGGACCCCCAGGTACGAGGGGCTCCGACGTTGTAGTTTCAGAAAATATAATATAAACTATAAAAATGTTAAAGCAGAGTCTATCCAATATTAAGCAATAGTTTGTTATTACTAATTGCACATCGTTTTCAGGTGACAATAGACTCTCGCATGGACGCACGGCAACTAACCGTTAGCTGCGGTGTGAGAACATAGCCATATTTAATACTTGCAAACTGTTCATCTGAGAATTAACTTCAAGATCTTGTTAGTTGTATACTAGTCACTCCATAAATATTCCCCCACTATATCTTCAATCTTATTTCGCTGCGTTCTGCCGTTTGCACCCACAGACAGGCCAACTCAGACAGCGTCGGCCGACGCAGCCCGACCCGATTTATCGTCGGGGACAGTCTTTAGCCGTCGTGAGAAACATTATACATGTTTAATATTCTACGACGCGACTGCCCCCGACGCACACCATCGCGTCTGCGTTTAACTCACACTGACCCGACGCGACAACAAATCGCGTCGGGCTGCGTCGTAGGACGCTGTCTGAGTTGGCCTTTAGGTGTACCTCATATTCATCTACTTTTCTCAGCTGCCCCATTTGATCACCTTAAAACTTGTTTTCATCGTTCTTTTATTGTTGCTGTTCCAAAGTTTTGGAACCAACTACCTGAGACTGTCAGGGTTTTATAAAGAGACTATTACCGCCTAGTAAGATGCCGGGGTGCGGTAAACTAAATACCAAATTTCTCCTACTGATATTTTAAGACAAATAAATTTGGTAATAAAGAAATTTATATTGATGGTAAAACACTGTGTTTTATGTGATGTACCCATTCTCGCATTGTCAAAATTAAAAATGTTATAGATAAGAACAAGTTTGTAAGTACGGAGGTGTTCCGACAAAAGTTAATTGATAGTAATTGGATTTTAGAGCTGGAACATAAAAAATGCACTTCCACAAAGACGGTTAGACACACTTAAGGAAGATAGTGAAACTCAAGAAACAATATAAACGACATTGACGACCTACATTTGTTTGAGTATGGTAGTTTTAATATGTTACTATTAACAATAGCATATATTGGAACATTATATCTAAGGAAATAATTGAGCCGAAAGTTATAAGTTGCTGTCAAAAGGAACTTGAATAGATCCAACTGATTGGCCATGTGTCTGGAAAAGGAAAATAGATCAAATTTATGAAATAAAATGAAGACAGTTAAATTTCAAGTTCCATGCCATTTTAACAAAAATAATTAGTTGTTTAAATTCAGAATAACTACGAAACCTCTTTGTTCTCTATGTGTTAATGGTATTATTATGTATATTATGTTGTATTATTGTAAACCTTAATGGATATAGGCATGCTATCGAAAATGTGTTACCATAGAGAAAATAGTTCTATTTTCTCTATGGTGAAGAATGGAATTTTAGATGATATTAATATAAAATCGATTGTAGTTAGTTAGAGTTTTTAAGAAAGGTATAAACATAATTTAATCAATAAACTGATCAGTTTAGCTAATTTTGTAAGTTATAAAACATAGCTAAAGACACATGAATGTAAACAAAGACATAGTTAAACCTATTATAGCAGTTTTTTCCCGCAAAACTTAAGTTTAGAATAAGTTTACAACAAAACATCCATTCAAAGCAAGCAAGTTTAAATCTATTGTTATCTAACCTGGTAAAGGGATACTATTTAAATTTAGGCTAACCCGTCACACCTTTATGGCATTATTGAAGATTATAGGTGTTTTATTACTGTAAATGTATTAACAATTGGGTTGTATTACGATCTTATTAGAAAGAAGGCAGAAATAACATAACATGAATTGATTAGTTTAGCTAACATTGTAAAATCAAGGTTTAATATCCATAAGTGTGAACAATACATTGTTTAATCAACCCATTTTCCCCCTTGCTTAAATAAATTTAAATTTATCACAAGGTGAGGTTCTTTGAGCAAAAAATATCAAAAACAAAAGTGTGCGTGAATGAACCTTTTGTGTAATTTTGTATGTTTAAAAAAGAAGCAAATATATATTTATGAATTTATGTTACCTAAAAAGTAAATATAAATGAATTTTCTGAACACGTGAATTAGTATACCTAATTAATTAGATTTTCATTCTTTAAAATTCGTGAAACATGGCTACTAGAAGGCTCGGGAGCTTCTGCTTTTCTCCTGGACCATACTGTGCCCTGGACGGCTCCCGCCTCCAGTCTTAACTCGTCGGATCTAGGGGTCTCGGTTGCGCTACATCAAAGGATCCGTCCACGAGTCTTCCACTACTGGAGCCCGTCAAACCTAGCTACGCCAATAATCGCTTGTATGCTTTTACCTAAAGAAAAGTTAGATGAATTTTTCATGCTGCTTCTTAGTTTCAATATCTTGATACAACATCAATGCTTCGCATATCCTGACGAATTTGGAGAGAAGCCACACGAAGGAAAAAGGACACAAGATGAGCAACATCAGAGGGACCAGTTGCACCGGTAACAGTGGCACTGAGGACGAAAATTAACGATAGAGTAACAAAACGAATTGATAATATATAGGCCTATATATATA
>NW_022690319.1:2079-4579 GCF_011630105.1 Anneissia japonica | reverse complement strand
AGAGTATAAACATAGGACTATTATAATAACACACAGTGGGGTGAGAGATATTTTGAACAACTGACAATACCTGATCGTAAAAAAACCTCAAGAAAGTCCACGTAGAAGATTTCGCATCCACAGAGCCACACAGACAATGTGCACTAAAAGAATAATACGGCATTCTATGTATATCTATGAAAATGACGACATCCAAATGCAACTAACCTACTTTAATTGTGTTACAGCTCCTTGGTTATACAGTTATACTGGTAACATAGTAATACTAGGGAGTTTTCACAAGACGAAAACGATAACAAATACGGATACGTCATCAAATTCGTATACAACCCTTACCGTACAGTAGCATATCTGTCAAAACGTAGTTGATTCATGTCTTTTTCCATGAGTCATGGATCATATTCATTGTCATTGTCAATGTTTTAGGCACGAATGTCAACAATGATAATGACGTATTCGTATTTGTTATCGTTTTTTCGTGAAGTTGCGCAGGATTGAAGTCGGTTTTAATTTGGAACCGTTATTTCTGCAAGATATGTCTGTATGTCTGTGTTTCTAAACTTTATTAGTAATAATTATGATAATGATAATAATAATAATAACAATTACAATAGAAATAATAATAGTTGTAATAATGAAAATGATGATGATAATGACGATGAAGATGAAGATGATGATAATGATAATAATAATCAGTCTGCTATGATTTTCGGTGGCGTCTGAGTTCATCGTCTAAATGCGTAGGAAATCCATGCATTGAGCAGTAATGTCAAGGGGCCCGAAGGGTGTGAAAATAAAAGTTAGTACTGTACTATGATTATAGTCACGCAATATAATGCAGTCTTTTCAGCTTCAATGTTCATAATGTTCTTAGGTTAGTGAATACTTTACTGAACTTTTTTTTGGGCCTCCAACACGTTTTCACAGCAGGCCACAGAACTTCTCGTTACGCCACTGGCATTGAGTAAGCAAATATTAATAGCCATTAATCAAATGCTTACCTAGTAGACAAAAAACCACAACTTAGATGAATGAAAATTTGGAACTGTATCAAATCAAAGTAACTCGGATTTCGCCTTGCGATATGCATTAACATCATCGTATCCCCCAAAACATCTATCATTGTATCAAAGAATGCACCAAATACGGTACCTAACAAGAGCACAAAAAAACATAATTAACAGATCCATCTTAGATGGAATAACACATGACGACTTAAAAAAAAAGAATATAAATACTGTTCCATTAGGCCAACTTGCATTAAGATGTTAACGGACCTCGTCCACTTAAGTTATATTCATAGTGGGATGCATATGGGTGTAACATATTTATTATGGCTATATAATTCTTAATATATCACTGTTGTTGTAGTATAATGTATAGAGAGCACTGAATAAAACCCTTGCATTCTGCAGATACACACGCTGCTGGATGGAAAATTCTCTCATCGGTTGTTTTTCCTTTAGCATACCGTACTTCCTGCCGTTTTTCATTTTTTTTAATACAAATTTTATTGTTTCGGTGTTTGTACTGTCATTTTTCATATTCATATTTCTATTTTTGTATTTTTAATGCAAGGAGCTAGCCCTCGTAGGTGTTCGTCACCTATTGGTTCGTCTCCTTCAGTTTTGTATTTATGTATACATGAGAAGTGTATTGAATAAAATTAAATAAAAAGGAGAGAATGAGTCTAATATATATGTTAGGCATATACCTCGAGTATAGGCACCATCCACACTAGCGCGCATCCACGTACGCACATACACATATTCGCCGGGCCTAGAACACATTGATTTAATGCTTAGCAGCATGTTTGCATTTTCTAAAGGATGTTCTGTGAGTTATTCAAGCCTTTTAACTTGTGAAACAAACTGAGTTCCAGTCCCTAAATTTTGTCTTAATCAGTAAAATCTATTAAAAATAATTCGATTTTTGTAACAATGGCGTTCCATATTACTTCTTAACATCAATGACGTCCCAAGCAAAAACGACGGCATAATGATAGATGGAATTAGAAACATGTTTTTTTGTTTGTTTGTTTTGTTTTGTTTCGGTATGTTTTTCACATTTACTTACATTGGTTCAGCTTGCGTGCGTAATATCCGTCAATGAAATCGAGAACAATGAATACAATGTAGATGAATGTACCTTCTAAATACCAATCAAGGTACAGAAGACGAGATGAAATTCCAAGCAACAATATCCGTATGTAACCTTAACAGGAAATATAATCGGTTTCAAACAATACTATACAACAGATAAGAGCTAAACACCCCCCCCACACACCCACTGGATCTGGATGAGTACTCCTCAACGCCCCTAAAAAGAGCAAAGCGAGAAGGGGTGGTGGCCCTGCAGCTTAGCGTTCTGTACCGTATTCCTTAGGTGGTCGGATATAGCAATCTTGAACCTTTCTTTGCCTTCTATTGATGCAATTTCATTAGGGATTCGATTCCAATCTCGTAAAGTTCTTGGAATGAAGGAAAATCTATAATTGAGT
>NW_022690319.1:0-1892 GCF_011630105.1 Anneissia japonica | reverse complement strand
GGGGTGTAAATGGACATGAACCGAACCCTATAAGCATATAGATACTGACCGAATAGGTACATTTTGATTAGTGTAGCATTGTGAGAGGACTTGAGTAGCTTAGTGGCTAAGGTGCTTGCCTCCTAATTCCATTGTTCTGGGTTCGACTCCTGTGACAATATTACTTTTTTTGTGACAACTAAAAACAACTCCACTCCCTAAGCCTCATAAAAAGGCTGTTGATAAAAGTATAACTTTACTGTATTTCATTTATTTAAGAACCCCTTATGAATATCAGCTGATCGTATGATACGTTGGAAGGGTCATCCTATATAAATATGGTTAAAAAAGGAATGGTAATTTAAGTTTACAACATAAAAAATATCTTACCAATTATATTTGGAACATACAGATAAATAGTCCTGCAATTCGAAACATTACCACTCAGCTCACGTTTAGCCTCACCCTCATCAGACATTATTAGGTTATAGCGTCTTAACAAAACTTGAAAAGAATTAAAGGAAAGTTTAATGGTACATATAGTAGGCGTTTTTGTTGACAGGGGTGGGGGGGGGGATTACTTGACGAAAAAAAAAGTGGGCGTGGTCGCTCAAATCTCTTGAAAGCAGAGATCCCAAATTTGAAAACCAAAAAATAGGGAGATTTTTTCATGAAGCGATCACCTCCTGTAGCGACGCGCTGTGACACCTTACGACGTGCTGTGCAACATGAAAGTATTACACAAAATGAAGAAAACAAACAAATTTCATTAATTTGTTTACTTTTATTTAACAATTTTACATTTGTTTACATATTGCAGTTGGCCTATATAAATTTATAAATATTATTATTTATTTAGAATTTTGCTAGTAAAGCATTCTTGGCAGCAGTCAACAAGGCTTTGCTTGGTTCATTGGCATATTAGAGGCTATGGCTGAGATTTACTACATCTCTTCAAAGAACATAGAATTCTAGCAAGGTAACTGCAACTTGCAAGATACACACGTTTGCTGAAAAATTAAAAAATAAATATATATTTTAATTTAGTTAGTAAATCATACTACATGTTTTAAGCATTTATATATGTCTAGCCTATACTAATTCGTACATAATGCCATGAAAAAAACATTAAATCCTGCCTCGCTAGGCTCCATCTGTACGTGCGTAACTAGGCCTAAGGCCGCAGAGTCACGACCACCACTACACACAGACGCCCACTCAACACAACACACATACCCTGCAGTGCAGATAGAGCCTAAGCCTACATGTATTTCGGGATTGATATTAAAATAAACTTCATTTTTCGGAAGACTACTTAGTACCAAAACCTACTAACTATGATTTTTTTAGTATTGTTATTAAAGAACTGAAGCTTACTTGAAAGAAAAAGTATTTTTTATGCACCGATTCTACAAAGTTCCAAATCTTCGCGGCGAAAAAAACTTGGGGCATCCATGATCCATTGCATGTGATTTCTAATTTCGTTAATTTGTTGAAATTTATTTACTCAATCAATCAATCAATCAATCACTTTATTGAACAACGCTTTTTGATCAGCGGCAACACGTCATATGACGGTGCGTTCTATTAACTATATATAGACAACATACATAGTAATAACACTTAACTAAACAAAATGATAACAAAATATAATACAGTTTGAATACTTGAAAGTAGGAAAACTCAGTACTAAATTAAATAAGCAATTAGATTGATACTATCAATCCAGTTGCTCATTTAATTTTGTTTTTAGGCATGAAAAAATTAATCTTAACTAACAATAATAATTACATACAGCATACAGAGCAAATTAATTTGATCTGTTCGAATATCTAAATAAATCCGTATAAAAGGTAAGAGTTTGAAAAAATACTGTAGGGGCGATAATTAATACAGTAAGAAGATACAGTATA
>NW_022690318.1:0-503 GCF_011630105.1 Anneissia japonica | reverse complement strand
GGAGAAACAAAAAACACTCCCCGTATGAGAATGACACAACATAGATCAGCTATCAGAACATCTAAGCTTGATCAACCAGTAGCCCAACATTTCAATTTAGCTGGTCATTCAATTTCAAATTTCAGAGTGATTGCAATTGACCATAATGCCAGTTGGAGCGACAAAACATTTGGACTCAATATTAGGTTTTACTTAAAACAACCAAGATAAAGAGAATCACTGGGAACTTTTACTTAAAACAACCACACCATTTGGACTCAATATTAGGAACGTTCTCCCAGTACACTAAATTAAACCAATGGCATTTCTATTTTTTTTGGATAAATCATTTGGCTTATTTATTAAGGCTTGCCTCTAAAGTTTAGTTTTGGCCTTCCTGTTTACTTGTTTAGGCTGTTTATTCTAATCTCACCCAGCCTATTGTTTCCAATCATGCTCGCATAAAATTCTCACTTTATACCATCTAGCTTTTTCTACCCTCACTCACTCGCCACTGAGGAAGG
>NW_022690317.1:0-1005 GCF_011630105.1 Anneissia japonica | reverse complement strand
ATCCTTGGAATGACCATCACGACAAAATCTCCAGGAATTTCACTTCCACAACTTGGGACCCCTGATGTTGACCATCGGCCGATTGAGATTAGCAGGATGGCAGGATCATTGTATTTTTTCTTGAAAACTCAGATGAGAATGTGCTAAAGGTCGGGAAAAGAGGAGTGGGACTACGCATAGACAAATATGTAAAAAGTTGGAATCCAGGAATCGGAGCTCTCACCAGTCCAAGAGAAATATCCTCCTTTTGATATTAACTTAGTAAGAAGAATGTGTTTCCACTCTGCAGCTCAAATCATGCCAACATCCACAGTCCCAGGATTGATTGGATTATTGACTTGCTAAAAAGAAAATCTTATGAAATTATTTCGGGAGGGGGGGGTTTATTCAAATTAGAAGGGGGCGCTTATTCAAACGGGGCACTTAAAGAAATTTTCACGTTAGGAGGCATTGTAGGTCGAGATCCATGGCTAAATGGATAAAAGGATTAACCTTTATCTGGTGATTTCTTAGGTTTTCACACCTACACATAAGCAATCCTTGAGTGATGCACATTTATTTCATAATGTTATGCCATAAATTATATAGTGGGCTACAAATAATGTTTTATTTCATGATTTGGAACATTTTCACGCTTTTCCCGTTAAAATTGGCCAAGTACTTACGAAGATATGATATTAATCATTGTTTTTGGTAAGGTTTTGTTCAGCTATTCAATATAATACCCTACACCCCTCTGCTGATAACCATTCAAGCAAGGCCTTACTTATCAGCTAGACAGAGAAACGTGGTACGAAATGAATAGAAACGCGTTCATGAAGTGGTACGAAGTTTTGGGGCGATAGGTCTAAGCCTATGCATTTTTACACAGTTTTGAAGAAGATGGAATTGTTTAATTAAGGAAAGTGTTTGTTCTGACTGACACTTTTGAACCAGATAGGCCTAATAACAATATCACAAAATAGAAATTGAATAATAAAAATAAACACAATAATATCAGTGAAC
>NW_022690316.1:0-1062 GCF_011630105.1 Anneissia japonica | reverse complement strand
TACTTTACTTTATTATTCATTAACGTCCCACACAATTCTGGCCAGTCATATCAGGCTATACGAGCGACAAAGAAAAATATATAAAAATACGAAATTATAATTAGGAACAGTACAAGAAAAAAAGGATAGTAAAAGAGAACGTCCTATGTTGATTGTAATTCATAAGTCCATCATCGTTTTTCAGTATGCCTACCATGTCTTTTAGTGTTTTTGTGGCGAACGTTTTGTGGGTATCCGATTTTACAAGTGAACACAATTTATCCATTATTTCAATTATAGTGTTATTGTGTCAGAATTGATTGCAATAATAATACTGTCAACCTGTACTATACTCTCATTGTCCATCATAAAATGTGTGTGAAATAGACCTATCTTTTATATCATATAATTTATTTTACTAAATATAGCATGATCTGTGTCTAAAACTGGGCTATTATCATTCTGTAAATTTAGAAAGTTATGTACAGCCCTATATTGTCACGATTTCACAATATATATTTTGCGTCTTTTTATTTTCGCGATTTTATGATTTCAAGTCGTTTGTTAACATGATGCTGAAACCTACCATTATGTTCTTTGAGCCTATTATAGCTAGAGCTCCCGATTTTGGTGAGAATTCTCCCGATACTTTCAGCAATCTCCTACCCTCCCGATTTCTAGGCTAGCTACCTTAGGTAGGCGTAGGCCTACTTCAGCCTACCAGCTAACTTGACAAAGATTTTCAAATCGATAGTGCACATGCGCACAACTGGCACAACATGCCTAACACTCGTAACAATGAAGAAATAACAACATTGATATGTTTTATAAATAAGACTAAACGTTAATGGGAAATATCCGTTGTAGAAGAAACACAATGTCATTTAATTTAAGGTAGGCATAGGCTTAGCTAAGGAAATAGGCCACCACTCACTGGTACTAGGCCTAATCTGTCTGGCTGTGTGAAGTGTGGAGCATGATGTAATGGCCTAGCCAAGCTTAACATTTTCATAATAGGAACACTCGCGAAGTTCTCAAGGTGATCAATAAGCTCAAATGTGGTAAAAGTCCCGGTCCTGATGG
>NW_022690315.1:0-887 GCF_011630105.1 Anneissia japonica | reverse complement strand
GACAATTAATGTTCTGTGGTTTAATCCGATCTAATAAATATTTGTTACTGAGTTAGTATTCCATTTTGGTACTGTATTGTTGTATTTCATCTGAAGTCAGTGTTTAACAAAATTTTATTATCAAACGGAAATCTATAGCTAAAGTAGTAAATAGTTGCTGTCAATTGGATTTTCTTTCCAATGTTTAAAAGTTCCAGTGTAAATGGTCCCATCTTTCACTTAATTCCTGTCTTATTCTGAAGTTGATCTCCGGAACCACTGTCTGTGTCATAATCAGGTGTTTCAGTTGCATTTTAATATCTCTAATCATTATTAGATTCGATCATATCATACTATAAATAATAAGTCCATTTGGCGCCACTCTTATGGAATAACCTTCCAGTGCACATTCGATCTTTACCGTCTGTGGCTGTCTTTAGGTCTAACTTAAAGACTCATCTCTTTAACAAATTATCCCATTTTTATTCTTGTTTGTATCTTTTATTGTTGCAGTATTAACTCATGTTTACTTTGCCACTGCTTCTTTTGATTTGTTTACTCGTTCTATGCTTGGGTTAGGCAATGATCACGGCTGCTTGTGGGTTGTGAGGTGCCTAAATATGTGGAGTGCAGCGCTTCGTATCTCTACTATATAAGACCCCCGTGGGTCCCTTGGGGCTGCTGTCTGGGCTTATGTACAGGATAAAGTTGATGTCATTGGTATTTATGTTACCCCCAATGTATAAAAATAAAAATAAAATCATCCGTGTCTCTCTTCACATGATTAATGTCATTTGGGCGTGGCCTTTAATGTTACTGTTTATGGTCACGTACATGAAAAATTTTCTGTCATCGGTGTTTCAGCATTCTACAATGTACAAGTAGTAATGCATAGTTGGTTTCATTCA
>NW_022690314.1:0-537 GCF_011630105.1 Anneissia japonica | reverse complement strand
AAACATATCTCAACCTAACCGAACGAACGCATTGTGCGAGATGCGAAGTAAAAAAACTAATCTCATTAGAGAGGGCGCACTTATTGACTGTATAAAGTATACATAAAAGCGAGAGTATTCCAGTGGATGCGATCTACAACCTCTGAATTTGCCTAGTAACGATGAATTCGTCGAGAAAATGGTAATATTTTATGAGAAATAGTCTGTATTTCTCTTTTTTTTTTTATTCTTTTGCGTAAAACTAAAATTCATGCCAATATTTTTCCATGATTTATAATAATTGGAGTAATGCAAATGCATATTTTCTAAAAAAAAGTCAGTTTTTAGTGAAATTTTGCCGGGAATGGGGCTTTAAAACATACGCGAACACGTGCGTTTGTGGGACAACACAAGTGTTTGTGAGACGCGCGCGTATTCCTAGCGTTGTTCTGATTAGTCAGTTGTTAAGTTTGATTGACACTCCGGAAAGGTCTATTGTGAGTAAGGCAGAGGCGCCGCAATTTACAGCCAGGCGCTGGTTCGAGCGGTACCGTACGC
>NW_022690313.1:0-950 GCF_011630105.1 Anneissia japonica | reverse complement strand
TGTGTCGTGTGTTTCATTGCCTACATTGAAAATAGTTACCGGTATGGTACAATTATAGATAAATTTAAAGTTCCGTCATCAAATTAGAAAAATCAATTTCCTTTTGAATAGCCTACTTTCTGTATTGAGGTGGATTAACTTCAAACATTGAAAGACATAAAAAAGAAGGCATCATTTCATTTCATTTATTTGTTTAAAATATTAAAATTTACGTTTGGGTCTATACCCCAGCTGCACTGATGAGGCCTAGAAGGCCGAAACGGATCCGTCTGCAGATATTGGGATTCCTTCCAGTGGATACTTAGTTTATTTTGTCATTCTGATCGGATTTTCTCTACTTTTGGGGTTCATCGATATGGAAAAAGGAATAGGCTACGTATGCAACTACTATTTTTGTTTTTTTGCGCCCGGTACACACATAATAGGCCCTGTCTCTTATACGATCCAGCAGGCCGCCATTGATGCACGGTAGAGATTGCATCTTTAGATCTCCGATCTTGTTCACAAATTCACGGACTAGTGCTGTCTCGTAAGAATTTCGTAGGACGCGTTAAGAATGACAAAATATTATTATTATAAATTAGAGGGTGCACTTATGTATTATGACTATGTATGTATGTTCGTTTCATACATATTCTTACTTCAATTCGTGAATATATGTGAAGCTACTAAATTGTAGTAATGAGTTGCATTAATGTTTCTATTTACAGTACTGTATTTGTACTGTATTTTACTAAATAATAACCAAAACTGTATTGTTTAAGCATAAACTGTATTGTTGAAGTATATATAGGTATACATTGTATTAATATGTTTAGCATGTGAAGTGGAATAAATGTACTGAAATTTGGTAAAGGTAATCAACTGTGTTTAATTATAGTTCAATGTTTTGTGCGGGTGTGGTCTGTGAATAATGAATATAGATGAATGCTGCCTTCTTTTAAAATCAA
>NW_022690312.1:0-1801 GCF_011630105.1 Anneissia japonica | reverse complement strand
AAACACAATTTGCGACGAGTGACTGGTTTGGCTTGTCTTTGCCACATTTGCTCGAAATGATTTGCCGAGAAAATGTTATGCACTCTGTTTTAAACCAACTGAGTACATGGTTATTTTGAACAAAGCTTTAAAAAATGCCGGTAGTTGCACCCCTAAAATTACAGCCGATAACAAGAGTATATGTTTAGTTGCCAGTCAACATGTTTCATCAATATCGAGAAATGTAAATCTGATAGGTTAATTATGTTGTGGTTTGTTTTCATATAAGATCCGTAGCTTGGTGGTTAACATGCTTTGTAGAGTTTAATTCTGCTTATGCAGAGAATGTTTCCATATAAATAAGTAAAATTACCTCCTCACTAATCCCCTTAATGAGTCTTTGTTGAACATTGTGTTATACATTTACAATTGAATTTAATAATTCAAATCTGGGAAATACACTTATCCATATCATCCTCCATCCCCTCCCCCCCCCCCCCCCTTGAGACAGACCCCAAATAAGTGAGTCTCACACCAAATGCATGAGCCTCATGTCAAATGCTCAAGACTTCGTAGGTCTGCTGTATATTACCAATGTGTTTTAGCTGTAACATTATGAAGTATGAAGGGTAGATAATTTGGAATTTTTTTTTTTTATAGAAAATCTGGGTAAAGCTTAGCAAAGATAGAAATGGCCTAGGATTCAGTATAGCAGGAGGAAAGGGTTCAACACCCTACAAAGGGAGTGATGACGTGAGTACCATAATACTTTGCCTTTAATTGCCACAGGTAACCTATTAAATGATAGTTTGAATACTATATTTATCCAAATAGACGCCCAGGGCAATTATAGTTGAGAAGGGTTGTTGAGGGGGAATTTATTGAGTGAGGCGTTTATTTTTGTTGTTGTAAAATGGATACATATACAAACACCCCTTAATTTCACTGTATTATCTAAATACAACACATAATTACCGTCAAAATGTGTTACTGCGTGATGATAAGGACTTGTTAATCCCAACCAGGTCAGAAAAAATGTATTTCTACTGGGGTAAAACATTAATTGAATGAGTTGAGAATGATGTTGCTTGCATTAGGTTTGTTTACAGTCATTTTGGGGGCAGGGACGTTTATTCGAGGATCTAGAGGGGGAGTTTATTCAAAGCGGGGTTTCTGTTTAATTAAATACAGTATTACAATCATTTTTTTAAAGCACATTTACATAATTTACAACATTATTAATATTATGTAACTAAAATATTAATTTTTTTACATAATTACCAAATAGACGGATGTCAATTAAACTTTTTATTTCTACTAAATTTCACCACTGCAGTGGCTTCCTTAAATGTCTTACCCAGCTAATTATGTAGTACCAGTACGTTGTGAATATGAAGCTAAAGCTTCTCTTTACAGTAGTACTACCTTTACCTTTATTTGTTTAATTTTTTGTTTTCAATAGTCTATATTCATCTCGAGAATCTCGCAAGGAGGTGCTGCAGATAGGTCAGGATCCATCCGAGTAGGAGACAAGGTCATAGAGGTAATATCAATTATTGAATATGTCTTCCACCAGGTGGCAATTAATTTTGGGTATACGTGAATGAAGAGAGACAAAAGGATAAAATCCCATATATGCATATGATCAGACTCCAACCAGCCATCCTTCTACATGTAATTACTGATAAATTGTTGGTGCTAAAATATATATTTTTTTAAATGCCAGGCTGAGGAGAAATAATTTTTTGATTTTTCTAAAGACACAAAAAGAATGGTTGCAAAGTGGAAAAAGGGGTCATTACAGCCCTTTTTTCCCTCAGTA
>NW_022690311.1:0-600 GCF_011630105.1 Anneissia japonica | reverse complement strand
TCTTTTTACTGCTTTACTGTCCGCCCCAGCCACCCCGCCCAGTAAACGGAAAGCTGAATATTTATTGATTCTTCTCATATAAAATATATGAATTCCCATTGAATGAAAATAAAAATCACCATCAAAACACTAATTTCAATATGAATTGAATTAACAATCCTGTCTAGGAATTATGCCCACAAAAAAAAAAAAAAAAAAAAAAAGAAAAAAAAAAGTATGGTTCGTGTGTTAATCGAACACACAACATCCAGGTTTGCTGTTTATTATCCACCATCAACTAAACTGCCTTAAAAAAATTGTAAAAAAAATGGTTCGTGTGGGAATTGAACACACAACCACCAGGTTTGCTATTCATTATCCACCTTCACCCTTAAAAACAATGGGTTCGTGTGGGAATCGAACCCACAATCTACAGGTTTGCTATCATTATCCACCATCAACTAAACTGCCTTAAATTTTTTTTTTTAAAAAACCTGGCTCGTGTGGGAATCGAACCCACGACATTAAAAAAATAAATAAATGAAAAAAAAAAAATTTGCCCCGTGTGGGAATCGAACCCACGATCGCTGAGTTTACTACCCCTGATCCAGCATGACTAAA
>NW_022690310.1:0-688 GCF_011630105.1 Anneissia japonica | reverse complement strand
ACAAATAATAGCGTAAACTATATTACAGGAAATACATGAAAAAGTGTCTTTTATTCTGAATGTACCAACTGGTCCGTGGATGATATCGGTTGAGTAAACATGAGCGCATGTTTTACATCGTAGTCGATTACAAGCAGTAGTAAATCCAATAGGTGGTTGGGTATGTGAGGTTTTAACATCGGAATGAACTAGAGTGTCTCTTAAATTTTTATCTCGGCGGTAGGCATGCATCGGTGGTGATGTGAATACATTACTGGTGGTTTCACCTGATGATAAAATCGCAAAGTTCCTGGTTATTACCTCGGCTACTTGTTTCGTTATCGGATGGTAGGTTAGTACTAGTGGTATTCGGTTGGTAGATGTGTCGCTTTTTCGAGGTTGGAGGGCAATTTCCCGTGTCATTTGGTTAATTTTGTTAAGGCAGCCGTCGGTGATGTTGGTAAGATATCCTCTACCAACATATCCTGGTGCATTCTGTTCTGTGGAACCATGTTTTGAGCCTTCCATATGCTATATATTTTACTATTCTCATATTTTTCTTTAGCTTGACAAAGGTTGATAACCGAAAACGTTTGCTCACTTGAATAAAATTATATATCTGGCAACTTATTACCATCTCTCCGGAGTTTTTTGTTTTTCTATCTTGTTTGCCAATGCAGCCCTCCAGTTTTTTTATATATGTATATAT
>NW_022690309.1:0-575 GCF_011630105.1 Anneissia japonica | reverse complement strand
CACATATTTCGGATAAGGCAATCAATTAATTGCCTCATCATAAAATGTAATTTATCTCATATATTTTAATATTTGTGGTAAACAATATGTCGGAGAAACAAAAAACACTCTCCGTATGAGAATGACACAACATAGATCAGCTATCAGAACATCTAAGCTTGATAAACCAGTAGCCGAAGGACATCTAAGCTTGATCAACCAGTAGCCGAACATTTCAATTTAGCTGGTCATTCAATTTCAAATTTCAGAGTGATTGCAATTGACCATAATGCCAGTTGGAGCGACAAAAATCGCAAAGATAAAGAGAATCACTGGGAACTTTAACTTAAAACAACCACACCATTTGGACTCAATATTTGGAACGTTCTCCCAGTACACTAAATTAAACCAATGGCATTTCGATTTATTCTGGATAAATCATTTGGCTTATTTATTGAGGCTTGCCTCTAAAGTTTAGTTTTGGCCTTCCTGTTTACTTGTTTAGACTGTTTATTCTAATCTCACCCAGCCTTGTTTCCAATCATGCTTGCATGAAATTCTCACTTTATACCATCTAGCTTTTTCTACCCTCACTC
>NW_022690308.1:0-583 GCF_011630105.1 Anneissia japonica | reverse complement strand
TATTTTGATAGACATTTGTCAAAGAAATAAACATTAGCATTTGAGAGAGAATACAGTAGTCACATTTCGGTCAGTCGTGTTACGTGCTACGGCCTGTAGTAGTATATAGTAGTAGAAGTAGGAGGAGGAGGCCTCGGCAGCCCACATCTAATTTTGTTCCTTGAGTCTTTAAAATAGGTGTAGAATATTCCTATTAAATGTTCAGTTTGTCCATTTTATTAGGGTTCATTGATTCGAAGAATTCCTTAATTGTTCATACTTAATATTGAATTTGAAGTAACTTTCTTCGGGTTCTAATTAAACTTTTTTTCACAAAAGTAATTTTCAATTACAATTTTCAGCGCGGTGCACGATATATTTGCGGTGACAAAAAATGAGGAATTTTTGTTTGCACATGAATCTAAAAAAATCAAGCCAAGCGTCCAATAATTGAAAAATTATTGGACTGTGGGGGATAGGCAATTAAAATTTGGAGCTGCAGTGATGACGTCACTTAATACTTGATATAAGACGCCTAAGCTTATATACTGAAATTCCTATAAATTTACTACTTCTTAATACTTTCTTGTTAAATGAAAAAGTT
>NW_022690307.1:0-948 GCF_011630105.1 Anneissia japonica | reverse complement strand
CCCCCCCCACTTTTTTTTCGGAGATCTCTGGATCCGTCTATGAATAACTTCAACATATATAAACAATTTAATCTCTTTGTTGGAGCTTTGAGAGGTTTTCCAGGCGTCACCAGCAGTAGGCCTATCTTTATTGAACTTGAGTGGAGAACAAACTATTGTGAATATTATATAAAGTTGTAACTACAATAATAACAAAATTATAGTAAAGTAACTATAATTGGTTCTAGTTTAGCAAGGAATGTGTACACTGAATCCTGCAAGTATTAACCTTTGCCCGAAACATCTACTTCAGTTCTAATTGCTTGGTCAAAAAATAAAATCCTTACTTGACATTTTACCTCAGCCTGAATTTGTTCTTATTTTGTTCTTAATTTTTAAGAGATTTCAGCCACAGTGTATATGCTGTTATTATGTGCCTATACCATCCAGCCTAGCCAATTTTATGTATCTAAGTATTCATTACAGGTACGGTATTATATAAATTGCATGCCTATATGTATATAGGCCTGTATATATATATATAGGCATATATATATATATATATATATACACAGTAGGCCGATACATAGAGTTATATTATATATATAGTATACACATTATATATAAACGTAGTGTAGGCCTTCAAAAGAACAGTTAAACACAATCACTTATTTTGATTCATCTGTACTGTTTATATTAATTAATCGACTTATTTGAAATTTTATTTTGTTATCGATGGTTCAATAAATTTGATTTTTTTTAAATTTTAAATAAATAAAATAATAAAACAAACAACATTAAATTAATTAAGGATATAGAAAAAATGCATGAGACCTCAATTATTACGATGAAAGTGGCTAGCCGAGAAGACCAGTCTGCCAAGAAGCCTAGCCCAAGCACACTACAATAATGCTTTTTAAATTTAATAATGTAACTATTAATACTATATACACAGAGACAGTTTTGGCC
>NW_022690306.1:0-1062 GCF_011630105.1 Anneissia japonica | reverse complement strand
CTTATCATTAATTTTAATATAAGGATTACCCCATATGATTTGTTCTTTTATATCCTTTGTAAAAGCTGGATACTTTGTTCTACCACCATCGATGGAGTACCATGCCATTACGACCTTGTTGTAGAACTTTGGTAAATTTGTTAATACTATATACTTTTACATAGGTTTGGCATTTCAAGCGCACTCAAATTAGGACCAATTTTATTGATATACGCAAGTGGAATTTCTTTCCAATTGGCTTCTTATTTACTTAACAGTCGTTTTACCCATGATATTAGCAAAGCTGTGCATATTGATTCAAAATCAGGGACGTTAATTCCACCATTTTTCTGTTTTAAAATTAAGGATTTTCGTTTTATCTTTTCTTTTTTATTATTCCAGGTGAAATTGAAGATAATAGACTCGACCTCTTTTAGAATCGAGTCAGGTACCCATACATAAAAATTCTATAGAACTTTATAGACCTTCTATAGAGATTAATCAATTTCTACAGAACTTAGTATTTTCTATAAAATTGTTTTATAGAGGAACTAGTTTCTATAGAATTCTATAACATACTATATACATATATTTAATGAAATTTCTATGTTTTTAAGTTTTTTTTGTTTCATTAAATATTGTATTGACACATTCGTGTCTGACCCGTATAGTCCTATCAACATGTTTTACATCTTGCATATTCTATAGAAATTCTATAGAATATTCTATACAAATGATATGACAAATTCTCTATAATAAAATTATAAAATTTCTATATTTATTCTATAAAAAATTATAATCCTTACCTGTATTTAAAAAAATGTATTATAACAATTTTATAGGGATTATCTCTATAGGAACATATAAAATCTATATAGAGTATAACATATATGAACTTTCAATATAAATTTATTTATTTATAGTATATTCTGTAGAACTGTATAATATTCTAAACACAGTCATTTTAAAAACTGTAACTTTTAATAGTCTATAGAAAATATATATAATATATATATAAAAACTATGGAAACATTTATAATCTGTAAAATTGTTTCTCTATAGAAAGTATATATAAAATGAATA
>NW_022690305.1:0-747 GCF_011630105.1 Anneissia japonica | reverse complement strand
TAGGCGACACCGCTCAATAATAAAGTCATGTCATTATAGCCTTATCAAGCAAGGCATCATGGACTAAGCCAAGGCACATGTATACACACACTACTGCTAGTCCTTGGTAATCTCTTCATATGACAACACTTGCAATAAAAAAATAAATATACTGTAAACAAGAGAATTATACAGACCTATTTTTACTATAAAGTGGAACCATACGCCTATTTAACGATGACAGTAAGGTCAAACAATATTGTACTTTTGATGTTCTAATTTCCCAGTCTGTACTGTACAATCGGATCGTTCTCCTTCCACCGCTCATTGCGGGTGATATGCAATGCCAGTCTTCAAAAAATGACGTCACGCACATTCTGGCATTTCATTGGGTGATGGTGACGTAATGCCATTTACTGTACCTTTAGCAAAACGAAGTAGAAATACGTTACCGTATCTCTAGCCACGGCATTTTTTTAACAGATGAGTTGGATATTTTGAAAGACAAAATATCAAATAACATTGCTGTGTTTAAGATGAATAGGCCCTAGCTTGTCATTGAAATTTTAACCTAAAAATCATATTTTATTCACCAACATGTCTGTGGCATAACTAGCTGGGGAACCAGGCAATTCGAGTGAATGCCACTTCGAGTGGATGCTAGTTCGAGCGAAAAAAAGATTCACTTGTGCGAACAACAGCCTGTGCGAGTGTATGACTTACTTAAAAAAATCACATCCCAAAAATTACTTGTCCTCCCACTTTTGC
>NW_022690304.1:0-1122 GCF_011630105.1 Anneissia japonica | reverse complement strand
AACTTCAAACTTTCATTGGAATAGTGTTTGTTTCAGGCTATCTCACTTTGCATAACAAAAAAAAAATTACATTTTGACTCAACTTTTTAACATTTTCACTTTTTGCACAAAAGTGCTTATCTCGCCGAGTTGAGGACTTAGTGCACATTTTTGACTTTCCTCCATAATTCCGAGTACTTTTCTGAAAAACATCAAACTTTCAATGGAATAGTGTTTGTTTCAGGCTATCTCACTTTGCCTAACAAAAAAAATTACATTTTGACTCAACTTTTTAACATTGTCACCTTTTGCACAAAAGTGCTTATCTCGCCGAGTTGAGTACTTAGTGCAAATTTTTGACTTTCCGCCATATTTCGAGTACTTTTCAGAAAAACTTCAAACTTTCAATGGAATAGTGTTTGTTTCAGGCTATCTCACTTTGCCTAACAAAAACAAATTATATTTTGACTCAACTTTTTAACATTGTCACCTTTTTGCACAAAAGTGCTTATCTCGCCGAGTTGAGCACTTAGTGCAAATTTTTGACTTTCCGCCATATTTCGAGTACTTTTCCGAAAAACTTCAAACTTTCATTGGAATAGTGTTTGTTTCAGGCTATCTCACTTTGCATAACAAAAAAAAATACATTTTGACTCAACTTTTTAATATTTTCACTTTTTCTACAAAAGTGCTTATCTCGACGAGTTGAGCACAGTGCAAATTTTTGACTTTCCTCCATATTTCGAGTACTTTTCTGAAAAACATCAAACTTTCAATGGAATAGTGTTTGTTTCAGGCTATCTCACTTTGGTTAACAAAAAAAAATTACATTTTGACTCAACTTTTTAACATTGTCATCTTTTGCTGAAAAGTGCTCATCTCGCCGAGTTGAGTACTTAGTTCAAATTTTTGACTTTCCGCCATATTTCGAGTACTTTTCCGAAAAACTTCAAACTTTCAATGGAATAGTGTTTGTTTCAGGCTATCTCACCGTGCCTAACAAAAAATAATTACATTTTGACTCAACTTTTTAACATTGTCACTTTTTGCACAAAAGTGCTTATCTCGCCGAGTTAAGCACTTAGCGCAAATATTTGACTTTCCGCCATATTTCGAGTACTTTTCCGAAAAACTTCAAACTTT
>NW_022690303.1:0-797 GCF_011630105.1 Anneissia japonica | reverse complement strand
AAATACATCGTAGTAAAGCATTTGGGTGGTATATTAAACTTTCTGCAGCAAGATTCTTGGCAACAGATTCCAACCAATCACAGAGCAGAAAAAAATTTACTGCAGTGAGTTTAAGTTACCGCTGCGAGTTTAGCGCCCTCCGTGCATATTTTGACCAATCAGAGGACAGAGAACTCTCTGCAGTAAATTTCTAATTGAACTGCAGTTCAGGAACTGAATACTGAGCGATATCGCACTTCATACACGTCAGTAATAAGAACAAATTGAGGTAAAATGTCAAAAGGGATTTTTTTAAACTAGGAAAACCAACAAATATCTGTACCTTATGTGTAGGTGGAATGTAGGTAAGAATGGCCCCGGAATAAATGGCCCTGGAAAAAATGGCCCCGGTAAAAATGGCCTCATATGACAGGTAGGTAAAAATGGCCCCAATGAAAAATTCGGTAATAGAAATGATATTTTTTTTTTGTCTTCAAATATTTAAATACTGTATAAGCAAATTGAATCAAGAAATAAAAAATGGCCCTCAATTATAAATTTCAAAAAAATAATAATAATAAATAAATAAATAAATGCTGTAAAATATTCTGTAGCAAAAATTTAATTAATAAATCAACATAAAAACCTACACTTAGCAAACAAACTGATTCAGTCAAAGCCAAACTGTTTATCTAGTTAATCTGCTAAGAAGGGCTAATTATTGCTTAGCTCCATTGTAGCTCCACATAGTAGGCCCTATTGATATGTAAATTAATTACTTACTTCCTGTCACTGTTTGGTATTTTTGTTTTTAGTTT
>NW_022690302.1:0-1202 GCF_011630105.1 Anneissia japonica | reverse complement strand
AATCACACAAAAAAAAAAACAAAAAAAAAAAAAAACGACTCGTGTTGTCCCACAATCACACATACTTAAGTACGTTTTTACGCTGTCGTTTGGAACCTTGGAAACAATATCCAAGAGGTGCGGTTGCAGGATGACCATTGCCTATGCCATTATAATTTGTTTAGCTGGGTTTCCATACAATCGCTACACTGTCGTTACAGTGTTTTCAGACGCTATCTGGAAGGCTCCCCGATTCGACCGACCGAAAGCTGTCGGCGATATTATTTAGCGTTTGTATGGAAACCGAATCTTTTTTGTCAATGCACATGCATTTTATAGTGCTCATCAGTTACACACTACGCTGTTATATAGTTTCTGGACTTACCTCCAGCAAAGTAGCAAGAAGAAAGTAGACGATAACGATCCCGAGAATGACGAATTGAAAATACAGATGATCATACGACAGCTCAATCATCTGAATATAGAAATAAATATTAATTATATGCATGTACCGTAAATGCTCGAATAAGCGCTTAAATAACACAATGAAGACACAAGCATTTCTTATAAGCGTTTGTTTACGATGATAGGCCTACCTAACTACGGGAAAACGTGAAATAGATAACATGGATACGGGCAAGGAAAGCGCCAAGCCAATTTTTTTTTTTTTTTTTTATAAACGCCGCTCTCGATAAGCGCCGCTCTTGAATATGCGCCGCACTGAAGCCGCCAAAAATTATATAAGCGCCGCGGCGCTTATTCGAGCATTTACGGTAAATCTTAATTAAGTATTTTAAGCTCACGTTGAAACCCTGGCGAAGATAGATTCGTGTTTTATCCAATTTATCTCCTGTCAGTGTCATTTACATTATTTTGCTTGTAGTGTCTGTGGTATTTCGCCAAGTGAATACGACTAATTATGCAAGTACCTCTCTAAAGATCCAACTTGCTACCATTATGTATAGCCAAGGGTGTATGTAAAATTATCTCATGTAAAAATTAGTACTGTCCCCAGGAGCCACAAGTCTAATTTATAGATTTTCCCTAGTATTAGCTAATTTTGGAGAGCGCCACCAGCGTCAGTCTTTGTCTTGTTATGTTGAATCAATTGTCTTGATTTTTTTTTTCTCGTTCTTGTTCTATTTTGTACAAAATACTTCGATTCAGCTTTTTGCTGCTAATGTATTTTTTATGAAGGAGTTTTGAATAAAGATACCGATTAT
>NW_022690301.1:0-552 GCF_011630105.1 Anneissia japonica | reverse complement strand
GACATGTAAATCGGTTGCGCAATAACACCAAATAGCTCTATAGTCATAGTGTAAAGATTCGTTTAATAAAATTACAAATGTATTGACAGAAATATGTGGCTTCAATCAATGTAAAAGTAGGGTAATGCAAAACATACCGGAAATCAGGCAAGTTAGAAGCAAATATTATTGGTCCGGCCAACGAGAAAATACTTTCAAAATATCACTTACGTGTGTAGTTGCGTGTGTGTATGTGTGTGGGAGTGGGTGTGTGTGTGTGTGTGTGTGTGTGCATGCTGAGTCAGGCCATACTGTAATATTTGTTTTAAAAAAAAAACTACATTGTCTTAAAATTACAATTTGGGCACACAAACAATATTAATTTGTGAATTTTTAGGCCGAAAACTCGAGTAGCATATACAGCCTTCCGAAGCAGCTGAACCGCTTCCTACGGCCTTGGAAGAAATTAATTTATTAAGAGTTTCTTATATTGTAATACTATTGCGTATACAATACCTTATCTAAGGACATGCGCAAAGTTGTTTTCCCGGCTTCTTGTACCTCAATTTGGAA
>NW_022690300.1:0-1305 GCF_011630105.1 Anneissia japonica | reverse complement strand
TATGTAATCAATACATTACTGAATGTGTAACAAATGCACTTGGAATTTATGTGTGTTTTGGGGGCAAAAATTAAACCTATCAGAGAGGCGCTATAATAGCACTTCCTGATTAAATGTAGTTAGGCCTGTAACTGTTTCCCCCCCATTTTTGCAGTATTTATGTAGATGTAGGTACTTTACCGGTAGTTTAAAGAGCGAAAGTGTAGCAAAATAAATATTGGCTGCTATGAGAATCAAAATGACATCCGGGGTAACGTTGGGACGCTTTACCGACTTATCGAAACTGTCCGATTGGGCAATGGTTGTACAACTCAGTAGTTTTTTTTTAGGCATGTTATACAGAAGATTGACAGTGATTTTTTTTAAGCTGCAGTCCCGTAGAGTACCGTAAAAATGTTTAGTGTGTACTGCCAGTATAGTAGGCCTAAGGTCGATGCATAGCCATTGTGAAATTTATGATGAGTTGCAGTAGACGAAAGGAAAGATATAAAAATAATAAAAATATGCTCTTTGAATAATTTGAGCCCGTTAATAGCTACTGATATGGGACACAACGTGATGTCTCAGTCACTGCATAAAACAACACATTTTAGCATTGTCCGACTTACCGCAGACAAAGAGACACGATTAGTTTATATCTGATGTCTGAAATGTGCCTACAATCTCAGACAAAGTGTGGTGAAAAAATAAACGATGTTCAAGCAATCGGCTATGCAAACGTGTCTATCCATGGGATGATTGTTTGGCTTAAAATGTGCCCATATTTTTAAAATCATATTCCAGGTTACAATGGTATATTGTTATAAATGAATATACAACTAAGTACAGACGTTATAGTTCTTTTTATAGACTTAATAAATTTTGAAAGACACTTTCAATAAATAGGCCTAAGCATACAAATATAGGCTGGATTGCAAATTGTAAACCACGAATTAGAGCGTAAACTCATTATAACATTTAACCTTGATAAAGTAAGGCGAAATCTTGACATGTCGTTAGATGTTATGATGCTAGATATGTTTTTTTTTTTCATTTTCTATGGGACTAAAACGATTGTACAAAAATCGACAAATGTGGTTCGGTTTATTAAAATAAAAAAAAAATGAATAAAAAAATATCTTTAGTATGTTATTTATTGATCATTCTCGAATATAATGTAATATACAGTAGTTCAATTTATATAACGGTTGACCTCGCAATACACTAACAAAACTTAAAACAAATCAACATAGAATAGGACTCTGTCCAAAGCTATTTAATCTACGTTAACAATTCTACAGCTGTTTGTGGAAAATCTGAAAACAA
>NW_022690299.1:0-609 GCF_011630105.1 Anneissia japonica | reverse complement strand
TCTTTTATCTGTCATATTTTGTTCTACTCAACATATTACAAAAATTCATCAACTACAAGTGCTTGGTATCAGTGGCAGTCCCAAAATTTCATGTGAAAATCGTGCAATTGTGGGAGCAGATGAATGACATCCAGCGGTTTGGTCACAAAACGTTGTCCGTCCTTTGACTACTCCTAAGTGTCCTGTTGTTACGAATGTGCCCCAACTGCTGGATGCTACTGGTCATCAGTTTACTTCTAGTTCAAAATTAGCTGCAAGTACCGTTTCTGGGTTTTTAAGTATCTCAACTATCTTCCTTCGAAATTTTTCCCGTATACGACTGAATTCCATGATGGTGGCTGGTTTTTCAGCAATCCACAAACTATCAAACTCATAAAATAGGTAGCCTGTTACAAAAACATGTTTATGAATGTTAGTAAATAACATGTTACTAACACTATGTATTCAGTAGTACCTGTATTCAGTAACAAGCATTTGTAGTTTCGTACATCAATTTATGTAGACATTGAATCTTAAGTAAAAAGTCGGGTGTGTTAAATCACTAAATAATACAATCTGTACACATATGTGGCAAAGACAAGCCAAACCAGTCATTTAGTTATTAATACA
>NW_022690298.1:0-1275 GCF_011630105.1 Anneissia japonica | reverse complement strand
AAATGTATATACTTCAACACTGAACGCGACACCGATTACAGAGGAGAGCCTCGCTCTACTTTATTTAGGCGAAGGTCAGTGGGTTTACCTATCATGTCTCCAAGCCGGTAAGAACAAACCCATCAGCATGCAGTAGACTGTTGACATTGAAAACCAGAATCCTGATCTTTTTCATTGATAACACAGAAAAAAAGATGCGAGCCAAGGCTAAACATCGGGCTATTACCCGGAATTATCAATTCTTAGAATTTGTACCGTACACAACACTCTTTAAAAAAAATACAACAGGTAAAAGCTTCACTATTTTGACGACAGACAGTACTAAATAATTCATGCACAATAAATATATACATTTGTATATATAACATCATGTTTAATTATCTCATGTTGTATAAGCACAATGAAACATGAAAGTATATTGTAACGAACATAACAGAAGGGCAGCTAATAATACAATCTAAAATACAATATAATATAGATATGGATGCACATGCATCAAAAGTACTGTATCATAGTAAAGGGTGTTGTCGGAACAATCATCGGGAGGAGAAAACTATTCAATAACTCCTTGATGACGGTCTCCATCTCCTTTGCGCTGGTCATGTATAGAGGGCGCAATGCATGTGAGCATTAAGTGGAAAATCAATACTGTAGTAATTATTATTATATATTTCATTTGTCAAGCTATAAAATGATAATTATATAATAAAAAACTTAATAATTATTATGAATATAAAGCTTGCTAAGACTGCAACAGAAATTGTAGGATTCTGTATAATGCATTTTTTGGAAATAAAGTTTGAATATACTTTTAAAGAATAGGAAAAGCAGCTCATTGGTGAAAACAATACAGTACATTATAGCCTAGTAAAAATAATGGTAAATAAAATATAAATATCAATTTGATACTGTATTTGAAACGATATAAAACTGATTATAATTCTAAGGACGACCTCAAGACCTAGCAAACTGATAACAGACATCAACAAATGCAATGAATGGTACAAACAATTATGATATAATCCCTACAAATATTTCATAAAGAGTGATGTCGATGAAATACACATTTGATCAACTTCTAATAAAAGTCTGTTTAGAAATCCTCTAGTTTTTTACAAAGGCCTTTCTGTGAAATATTCTCTAATATTGACCAGTTGTGCCTTGTATACTCTATTATTATTCCTTGCAGTGGATATGAAATGTGTTTATATGTCTCCTTAGTCTTAGATTTCTAATTGCCTCAAGTGGGATGAATGAAGAACCCAATATTGAAGC
>NW_022690297.1:0-1077 GCF_011630105.1 Anneissia japonica | reverse complement strand
GGCTTTAGCCCATTATTCTCCCTTGGCATGCCGCTAACCTGTCTTTTTGCACTTCATGTTTGTCTATTTGTATTCTGTATAACATGCCAAATTTATAATAAATAAAATCTCGAAGAGACACTATAGGCTTATGTTATGGATAAACTCCTTTAATTCTTTTTTTAACTTGGCAGGTGCAGAACTTATAAGATATAAGCTTAGGCCTATCATATAGTATACAAAATTATGTTTTTAAGATGATATTCAAACCAAATACAATACAATCAAGTTTTTACTCTTTTTTAATAATTTTATTCATCCATGTTTCTTTGATAATATCATACCCTAATAATTTGTAGGAAAGTTGTACATATTCTCTCTTATAATAATGTACCTTTATACTTTATACATAACCTTATACATAACGAGCTATACACATAATAAGGGAAAAGCTATAGATTTGAGGACATCCTCAACTATCAACCTACACATATTTATGTTAAAGCTACACATTTGAGGCTGATATGTTATACACATAATAAGGGTAAAGCTATAGATTTGAGGACATCCTCACAACTATCGGCCTGCACATATTTATGTTAAAGCTACACATTTGAGGCCGATATGTTACATTGATACACATAATAAGGGTATCATACAGCTCTAGTTCTCTCAGTGTAGATAATGTGGCCTACAGTCATCATGACTTGCAACCCACAGGACAACATCTCTCGAAGAGACACTAATATATAAAGTTATGGATGAAGACCACATCTTGAGTATTTTAACCCACAGAATAGCAACACTAGAAGGGACAATATAGGCTTATGTTATGGATAACCTCCTTTACTTTTTTTCACTTGGCTGGTGCAGAACTGATAACTAAAGATCCAAGCTTAGGCCTGTCATACAGACACAAAATTGTGTTTTTAAGATAATATTCAAACCAAATACAATACAATCAAGCTTTTAGACTTTTTTTTAAATAATTTTATTTATCCATGTTTCTCTGATATTATTATACTCTAATGAATTTGTAGGAAAGTTGTACAGTATATTCTCGCTTACAAATGTACCTTTATACTTTGTTCTTGTATA
>NW_022690296.1:0-776 GCF_011630105.1 Anneissia japonica | reverse complement strand
GAACTTTATTTAAATAAACCAATATTTATTCTTGAGGTCTTTATCAAGGTACATGTAGGCCTATCAATGCGGAATATAATGAGCGTAATTATAGGTCGTAAAACCTCGAATTGAAGTCCTGCACTTTTTTTTTTTTTCGAATGGACTTCTTTTCGAGGCTACTTTTGATGGACTTCTTTTCGAGGCTACTTTTGCAAAGTATAGAGGGGCGGTGGCTTCTTTTCAAAATGTACGATGCAAATTTTGGGAATTACTGCTATAAAACAATATTAGGCCCCTGTAACACCAATCTATATTTATTTTATTTATTTATTTATTTGTTACGCTTCATCACTACATAAAGAAAACGAAAACAATATAAAAATACAACGGACAGCAGCGAAAAGGAAGGGATGAACAGGTGACAAGCAGTGTAGGCTATACCTGCAATAAATCACCTAAACTACTGTCTAAACCAAGCATGTTTTTAATTTAATTATTTTTTCTTTAAAGTTCATGTACAGTGTATGAATGTACACTGTTATTTTGAAGGAGTTATTTTAACTCCAAAGGAGTTATTCTGTACCTAAAAAAAGGTACAGAATAACTCCTTTCGAGTTAAAATAACTCCTTCAAAATAACAGTGTAAAAGAAGCCCATGAGCCTATCTTGAAAAGAAGCCCATGGGATTTTTTCGAGGTGGGCCATTTTTTAGGCTATTTTTTGCAAATAGTGAAGAGGGGGCTTCAATTCGAGATGGGCATCTGCTCGAGATTAAAACCATTGGGCTTCTATTC
>NW_022690295.1:0-573 GCF_011630105.1 Anneissia japonica | reverse complement strand
TCATTTTTCGATACCTTTGGTCCTGTTTTTCAGAAAATTTTTTGATTCTCCACTGTTTAAAGACTTTGTCCACACTATCAAATTTTCTTTGACTAAAAACTATTGTATGCCCATATATAGTCATGATGTGGCAATATATGGTCATGATGTGATGTCATCATCACCATATTAGGTATGTCACATGTTCTTGTTAAATAGAATTGATATTGTAGACGGGCATAAAACCCATAGTATTAGTACCTCATTTTAAATTAAATGAATAGGACCCTGTTTTAAATCCCTGTGGTATCCTTTCCTGTATCAGCTTTATAATGTCCTATTGTAAACCTCTCTGACAATGTCAGTCTGTGTTTCAAACTATCTCTGATCTAGCATCTTGTACCTGACTTAGCCAATTATTAAAACCTTGTGAAAAAAAAAATGTTTAAAATTGTTGAGTAATAACTTTACATTTATTTAGAGATTTTTTTTACTAGGAAAATTCCTAATTTCCTAGCAGAAATTTATAAGTAAACCTGAATGCAAAGCATACTTGATATTAATTTCATATAAATAATAAAACAGTAATAATGA
>NW_022690294.1:0-690 GCF_011630105.1 Anneissia japonica | reverse complement strand
TACTAGCAAAGGTGAGCCAAAAACATGAGAAATAAAATAATTCCATATCTCTGCCAATTTTAACAGAAACATACATATTATTCCTTAATTAATTTTATTAAGTTTTGTAGTGAAAATGCTGTAAATCAGTGAAAATTAATAGGTTGATCTGTGTCAACATATTGATGATGGAGTTATCAAGAGATATGAACTTATGTTATTATTTATATTTATTTCTACTTTACCATGGTTAGCCTGATCAGTGCAAACCCACTGCCATCTGCTAGGGCCCAGCAACACATATAATAAAATACAATCAAATGACAAAAAAAGTACAAGGCAATAAATAAACACTATAGAATTTTAAAATATTAAAAGGATAAATGCATAATAGTAAAACTAGTTTAACTTTTAATTGCTTATGTATTTACTGTTACAATAGATATGAATAGTAATAAGACGGTATTAAGATACTGATGGAAAAATGTTCCTCAAAAATATATATATACATATATTTGTATATAGCATACATATATACTGACGACCTGTCATATTGTTCATAAGCATAGAAGCATACATTCCCATGCATGGTACTGTGTTGACCTCAATGCTGACACCTTGTCTGACACATGTACATTTTAATTAACGGTACATCAGTTGTCCTAAACTGGTGCACATTCATAACACGTGACATTCCAATTATAAATAGAC
>NW_022690293.1:0-809 GCF_011630105.1 Anneissia japonica | reverse complement strand
GCGATCGAGCATTGTTCGTTTAATAATGAATTAATTATTAAAACAAGTGAGTAATTAAATGTTTTGTGAAGGCCTATTTATACACATGCAATAAATGAGGAATGAATAGTCACCATAAAATTAGGTAAATCAGGGGATCTAGTGAAAAAAGGGCCTTAGGCTTAGGCTAGCCTAGCCTTGTCAGGGTGATTTTGGGTAAGAGAAAATACATTATCTGGTGCCGCTAGCTAGGGCATCCGGCCTTGATATCGTGGATCAAGCCTTGCTATATAAATACCTCTGTTTAAAATTGTTATTTATTTGTACATCATCGTTGCATTTGGCAAATTGCCTGAGCAGGCCTGACACCCCTCTTCTCCCGGTTAACGACTCTTTTGACACCTAGGCTAGGCTAGACCTAGCCAGGTAGATCCTAGCCAACAGTGAAACATCACTCAGTGTTTTCTGGAAACTTTTTATTTTGTATACAGCATTTGACTAAAGTTTTTTTTTTCACATTTTATTTTTCAAATATAAAACAAGAGAACATTGTTCTCTGGTATTAAAACAATGGTCTACTAACTCCCCTCCGTAGGCCTACGTACGTGTGCTGCGTCGTCGTAGTCGCCTTAAAAAACGAAAACAGCTCTTGGTGTAGTACGCGAACAGTGTCTTGGCGTTGCCGTCACGGTCCATTAGTTCGTAGTAGACTGGCCGCGTAGTCAAAACGAAAAATGCCTCTTATTGCTGCGAAGCAGCCAATTAATATTCTTGACAGCAATTTGACCTCTGAAAGGTCATTGTTTGTCAAAAATCAATCGCCTGAGACA
>NW_022690292.1:417-608 GCF_011630105.1 Anneissia japonica | reverse complement strand
GGCGCCGCCTACGTTGGGCACGATTTCCGCCTCATTTTTACAAAGCGAGTGCTCTCTTGTATTTCCATAGAGATATAATAAGAATACTAGAGCGCTAACAGCAATGTATTCGATGTTCGAAATACGCAGAGCTGTGTGTGTGTACCATCCAAGATGGCTGCCATAGATTCAGCCAATCAAATTTGCCCTGA
>NW_022690292.1:0-376 GCF_011630105.1 Anneissia japonica | reverse complement strand
TTACCCGTATTTTGAAACTCGAGTGTTGCGGTGTATGGGTGTTATGTACACGATTTTAATTCTTTTTAATATTTGAATAAGATGCTCTACTTGGCCTCTTTTTGGCTACGACAGTTTAATAATTTGTCATTATCAATACTAATTATCATTAATGAAATAATATTCAGTCAGAGGGCTTATTTATGATAATAATATATATACTAAGCCTGAAGGTGGCGCTTTCCTACCGCAGCCATCTTGGATGGTACACATACACAACTCTGCATTGCTCCACCATCTTGTCAGCACTCTAGTTGTTTAATAGCTCTATGTGTATTTCTAGTATCTTTGCCGTTAGCAACTTCAGTTTCGTTGGAACGTAATCGCGCGCGCATCG
>NW_022690291.1:0-675 GCF_011630105.1 Anneissia japonica | reverse complement strand
TTTTCCAAAGACCAAAAAAACTATCTTCAACCTTTGAAATTAACGTAATTATAATATAGATAATACTTACAAAGACCTCCAGACCTTCAATATATAAACACCAAGTGGAATCACTTTCAAACGGTTTCTATCTATACCCCTGTAAATCAAATAACACTGCATTAAGGAAGCAATACTTTAAAAAGAAATATAAACCACACATTTGAATGATTTTTTTTAGGTCTATGATACAGGCAACAAGCAGCCAGATCGCTTTCTTCTCCGTCACAAACATACTAACAAAACACAGAGGTTATATAATTTAGACTGTACTTACAAGTTCATTACTTGTCCTACCTCAGCAAATGCCTCAGGGTCTATATGCTGCAGTTCGTTGGATGATATATCTCTATATACAAAATAGTGATAATTCGATAAAAATTATACTTTAAAATGATTTATAATTTAATTAAATAATTTGTTTTGTTATTTGACGATTTCCAAAGAGTACATTTACAAAACAAAATTATTTTAATACATGAGAAAAAAATTAAAGAAAAAGAAATTATCTCAAACATATCATTTATCTGAAACATATAGTCACATTTTGCTTTGATGAATTGTATTTATTTTGGTAATCACTCATAACAGACAGGCAATTGTGGTAAATTTTGTTGTACACTACAATTAGTATGA
>NW_022690290.1:0-787 GCF_011630105.1 Anneissia japonica | reverse complement strand
TGCTTATACGTTAGTGCCGTAATAGGATTTTAATTTATATTCAAGACAAAGTAATAAATGTTACCATACCAACTTCACTGCGTTTTCAACAATGACGACGCACCATTGGCGACATTTTATTTAAATCGTTATGTTTCTCTTGCGGTCAATGATTACATTTATTATAACTGGCTTGCTATACAATACCTTGTACTGCTGTAAATATGTGTATGAGAGGTGAAGGTGAACTCTGCGTGTATAAATCAGATATTTATCTTCGTATTTTCTCTTTATTAGATGTAGGCCGAATCGTTGGTTTTGGTATGAACAGGCTACTTTGAAAGCAAAGGTGATGACAAAAGCTTCCTAAATTATGCCAGAGAGTTTCTACTAGTATTCATAGATTAAGTGAGTGCGACTTGAGATCATTGTACATTCTTTTGGCCTAGTATAACGGAACGGACATAGACAAAATGATACTGTGTAGATGAACTGTCTCTTATACACATCTAGATGTGTATAAGAGACAGTTTCTTGACAGTGTAAAAATTATATAATACCTTACACTGCCACATCAGATTTAAAAAAAAACACTAGTATAAACATGGGTGTGACACAGAATAACATTGACAAAAATAATAATAATAATAAAAATAACACTATTCTCTCGAAAATTTGTAATTTTTAAGTACTCAAAAAAAATCTGGATTTCCTAATTAAACTAAGAGGATTGTTTCCAATAAGGTCTAGAAAACATTTTCAAGAAAACAAAACTGTTTACAACTTACAATGCCCGAAGGAAACACGG
>NW_022690289.1:0-836 GCF_011630105.1 Anneissia japonica | reverse complement strand
ACATTCGAAGTTCCAAATGCCTTGATTTATTATATAGATTTAAAAGTAATAAGAAGATATTTTTTATTGTCATGTTTTGTTGACACTTAAATATATTAGTCTATTTCGTGAATACTTACCTGGATAACCGACTAATTGCCATTGTTCCCAAAATGGAACACCCCTTCGGAAAAAAAAGGAACAGTCCGACCCAAGGCGCCACGTGCGAACCGTCTCCCTAACAAACGTCCTCATTCCCTTTTCGACGTTGTTCGAAGTTGGATACACATGTTTTGTTAACACTTAAATATATTATTTAAACATAAACACAAAAATTGTTAACATTTTCACCATACTGTATACAGTACTTATACATGTTGTTTAAGTAAAAATATTATTTCTTTTAAATTTTGAGTTAAACAATTAAATGTCATGCAACAAATGATGTCATATTTAGGCAGTAGTAGCCTGGGTTCCAGGCCCTAATTTTAGGTTACTCACTCTTTATTGCACTTAGTGCACGCCATACCTAATTTAATTGGCGTCCCATACTCGATTTCTTTTGTGGCAAGTCTAAGGCAGTAGTAGCCTATTCATTGACCCAGCATTTTCTTTACATGCTTAGTGCTGGCCTACTCCTACCCTATCCTTTAAGAGAGGAACATTTTAGTTATAAATATACACTGTAAATAATAAAAATGCAGTGTAAATTGTTTTAACAATTTCTATTTTACAATTAACTTTTTTATTTAATTTCTTTTATCCAAAGAATATATTGTGATATTTGATAATTACTACTCATCCCAAAGTCGATATAATTACATAGAAGCAGCAATTAATAAGTGTAAGGTGTTAAA
>NW_022690288.1:0-2161 GCF_011630105.1 Anneissia japonica | reverse complement strand
GTCTGAAAAACTGTAACAACATAGATCATCAAAGTCTCAAACTCACAAAATGAATATAATTCCATATTTCAGCTTAATTTAGGGAAAAATTATGACTTTACTGTCGTTATTTACTGAAGCTTTAGCTGATTTTGAGCACGCTCTCCATGGGGGATTTGAAGTCTTGGCATGTATCAAGGGGGTGGTTTCTTTACAGATTAGGAAAATCAAAAACAAAACAAAACAAAAAAAAAACTTCCTGCCTACCGACCGATCAAAAACTCCTTTTTTAAAACATGGCCTAATTGAGTCATCAGTTGAACTTTTCGATGTGGTTAGCTGTCCCTCTCCAAATTTATCACTTTGTGACAGTGAGACTCAGATCTTTGGCTTTTTTTTGTCGATTTCAGGCTCAAAATGTTCTTAATTTTTTTTTTTTACACACTTTTCGTATTTATTACCTTACGGTATATTGGACAACAAATAAAAACAGGCTTAGTCTCCGTTACGGTTTTAGGACAACCATAAACGAAATATTTTTCTTTTTTCTCTCGAAGTTTACTTCGATTGTATTACATAGAGGGTGCTTGTTTGGACATTTTTCAAAGCCACAGTATGGTTTTGCTCGACCTGCCCGTGCGTGATCGTGTGGATCGGATACACATTATTGTACGTTTCGAAGCCAAATAATTATTTTTTTAAACTAACTTATTTTTGTTAAATTAATTTCAATATACACTTGGTTAGTATTCATTCCGTCATTACCGTTGAATACATTTTGATTGGCAAGCTTGACATCGTTCTATTGTGGGGGCTACGAGCTACGAGCACCGATCTCTACTATTATAGTAGAGATCAGTGGCTACGAGCCCTTTAGGCGTAGGGTCTTCATAATAGGGACTGCAGTTTCAGGCCTATCCTATTTCAGGTACAGTATTACTAAAAAAAATCCGACCGACGATCTCGATTTTTTCCATTTAAGGGCAACACAGAATTTTTTTTGGGCCTTAGACTACGGAGACCTACATGATATAGGCTATGATCTAACCCCAGGCAATTGACTGAAACGAAACGCTCACACATAGTGGAGCTGAGGTTTAGCTGGAAAATCTTGTAGGTCGCAACAGGAAATCATAGCAAATATGTATATCATAATCATAGTAAATATATATATATATATATATATATATAATATATATATATATTTACTTTATATATATACTTTATATTTATAAAACTGTTGTACTATGAACTTGTTTTCGAAATGAATTAATATATTACATAGTGTACTTCCATATTTTAGCAATGCGACATAGGCGCGCCTATTTATTTTTCTGTAATATTCTTTCTTTTTAAATCATCGCTTATTATGACTCCCTTCTTAACCTTTTCATTTCATGCATAATCCGCAATCGTCCTTTCATTTATCACCAGTGAAGCTTTGCTGACAATATTCTGGATTCGATAAATCTTTCTTTCTAACCAATAAACCATGCTAAGTGTCTACACAATTCAACAACGCACATTCTAAAACCGATTTGTTACAGTCTTAAGATTGTTGTGTAGCTACACAAAAAATAACTTCACTAAGAACTCCCTACTGTATTGTATCGAAGGAAAAGTAATAATTTAAAAAATAATATTAATAATAACGATAATTTGAAAATTAATTAACATGTATAGGCCTATATACAATTTATTTTTATATTTCTAACTTTGGAATTTTGTAGGCCCTACATAAATAACTATAACTAAATAATTTTTAATAATAATTATAATCGGAAATTTTATTACAGGGTATTTAAAGAATTTAAATTTAATCTCAGTAAAAGCGTTCTTCATTGTTGCAATCCCACCTATTCCTATGTCTATTTTTTTGTAACGTTGCGAATGTTTTGTGTTTCATTTACTGTATGCTTGCTTTTATTAAACTTCAATTTGAATTGTATTTTTATATGATAAAAATTGCAATAAAGTTCATCGTATCGTATCAAATACATTAAAACCCATATATATCTTACCCATTTCTTCCAGCAAATTTTGGGATTTCGTAGTAAAAATTTGTAAATCATTAAAAATATATATTTTAATCTGTATTTGGAAATTTGATAATTTATATGTTCTAATGTAGTGCATTTTATTATTGAATAATTTCTATTTAAAGGGAATAGTGTCATCGGCG
>NW_022690287.1:0-1400 GCF_011630105.1 Anneissia japonica | reverse complement strand
CCAGGTTTCATAACCATATAGTGCACACTCCATACAAGTGCTTTAGTAATCTTCTTTTTCAATTTCCTGTCCATCTATTTGTCAGTTACTCTCTTTTGTTAAAAGCATTTTCAATATTGGACTATATAATAAATATTGGAATATAATAAAAACAAATTTAAGAGAAAAATCATTGTGATATAAGTGCACATTTTGTAAATAGTCTTTCATTTCAAGAACTTTTATCATGATCTATCAATAAAATCATCAACTGGTTAATATAGAAAGCAGTTTACATATTAATTTGATTTTACATTGATGTAGGCCAATTATACTGTTTAGGACTTAATAACGAGCGCTCAGGACATCATGTTATACCTTCATTCATTTCGAGTAGCATTTATTCAATTAATTAATCAAAAATATAATATTAATACATAAATTAGGCCAACATCAAAATTATTGAATTATCACAATCCATAGTGCATTAACTTAGTCCATACACTTAGGCTACTACTTATATATATAAATTAAAATATATTATCCACTGATGCTAATATTGTATATTTTAGGTGAGAAATGCAGAGAATCTATTCGTTTAAAACAGGAAAGACATGATATATCCAATCTTGCTTTTCTCAATATACATTTTAGCATGTGTACACCTTATGTAAAGACACATTAGCATAACATTAAGCCACTCAAAACAACAATCGGCCAAAGCAGATTTACCCTTCTAAAATTAAAAGACACTTTTTTTTCATACTATTGTCGAATTCATTTATTATCACGGGTTTAGGCCTAACAATTGAAATATACAAAAAGGTTAAATTATTAATACAACGTTTGTTGTTATAGACTTTAAACAGTATATACCCGCGTCCTACTGATGATCGTACATCACATGCCAGGCTTCCCGACAACATATTGAAGAATCGTTCCAAAGTTGTGTTACCACGTAAGTTCTTCTATTTAGTAATTGTTATCTATATCCAAAATTATCTTATTATTACGATAGGTTATGTCGAATAGTTATGGTTCATTTATTTATCTATTTATTTAAATATGTTGTATCTTGATTCATTTATCTTATAAAGTAAATAAAGCTCGTCCTTTCTTGATGACTCCATGCGCCAACGGAAATGATTACATCAATGCATCATTCTGCAACGTAAGTAAAACTTTCTGAGCAAATCATTATTAAACTTCATATTTTATTTAATTTTGTTCTCTAAACTATTATTATTATTATTAATATTATTATTATTATTATTATTATCCTTATTATCATTATTATCATTATTATCATCACTAATATCAAATACTTTGTCATTTCATGTGAATCTCGAATAAAAAATTATTATTATTATTATTATTATTATTATTATTATTATTATTATTATTATCATTATTATCCTTAT
>NW_022690286.1:0-567 GCF_011630105.1 Anneissia japonica | reverse complement strand
GCCCATCGCTGTGCCATGAATTTGAAGGTAATGACCGTCGCCGAAAACAAAGTTATTATTGGTCGGAATCAGCATGATAAGTTCACGGAGATGTGATTTAGATGGGGTTTTGCCCCGAATTTGCTTGTAATTTGAAATGCACGCATTAACACCTTCTTCATGAGGGATATTAGTATATAATGACGACGAAACATCAAGTGTAGCCAGAACAGTATTATTAGGTAAATTTGAAATTTGGTTAATTTTGCGGATAAAGTCCGTGGAGTCCTGAATGTACGAGGGGAGAGCAACAACATATGGTCTCAATAAATCATCCACATATTCAGAGATTTTTTCTGTAGCAGTACCCTGTCTCTTATACACATCTAGATGTGAGCAGTACCGTTGCCCGAAATAATGGGTCTGCCAGGATGGCCTGCTTTGTGGATTTTGGGTAGGACATAGAATCGTCCTGGTGCCGGATCGACCTGGATGAGATGGGGTCCAATTTTGGGATCGATGAAACCTTTTTTAACCATCTTTAATACAGATTTTTCCACTTCCTTAGAAATTTCCGGAGTGGGGTCC
>NW_022690285.1:0-665 GCF_011630105.1 Anneissia japonica | reverse complement strand
ATAAAGTTGCTGTCATTGGTATTTTTGTTACCCCCAACGTATAATAGTTCCAATAAAAAAAAAATCATCCGTGTCTCTCTTCACATGATTAAATGTATTTGGGCGTGGCCTTTAATGTTACTGTTTAAGGTCAGGTACAGGTAAAAGTTGCTGTCACATGTGACATTATTGCAAGTATCTACCTGGGAGTAATATCCAATTGTTTTTATCCATGTCTCTCTCCACATAATTAAATGCATTATTTAAGCCCCTTTTTCATTACCCCCAGCCCGCTTGTACAGGANNGCCCGCTTGTACAGGATGCGCCCCGGCAGCAATACTGAATATTGTATCTTGGCCCTATACTACCATGACCAGACCATCAAACCTTTTGTCTCTTTTCACATGATTAAATTTTCTGGGCTCCCGGTCTATATGTGTGTGTGGAATTTTATATGTGGTGAAACTTTTAGGAAAAAAAATAAATGGAGTAAGGTCTACTTTCTTTTGGCAAAGAACAAAAAAGAATAAAAGGGAAAATTAATCTTTCTCCCTTAAGAAACATGTTTTTTTGTAGATATGGCCTTAGTAAGCACACGTTGCAATACCTGATGAAGCCAACGCAGGTGCGATGATTGAAAAGACATCTATTACTCCACCAAGCGTTTGCCGATGGCTGAATATCT
>NW_022690284.1:0-1504 GCF_011630105.1 Anneissia japonica | reverse complement strand
TGGCGTTCTCGTGAACTATCACGCTCGGTTCAAGCAAGGAGCACACGCACCGGTACGGCTTGTTCATGTAGTGCAGCTGCGAAGCCAATCGAAACATGACCTGCAGCAACACGTACGTGTAAGACTCGCAGTTCATGAGAGAGTCGTTGGGTATCTCGTTCGAAGTTGCTTCGACGCATATCACGGTCATCGGCTCTGCGAACAGGAAATCTTCGGTGATCCGACTGCCCGGTAGCAGCTCGCACGGCAGAAGGTCTTCTCTGTTTGAGGGAAGGTTGGTATCAAATTTTCCGGTCATGTTTTCTTGCAAACTTTTTTTCGTGAAGTGAGGAGATTTCAAACTGTTGGACTTTTATAGTCTCCTATATCAACAGGGAGCTTTCGATTAGAACGACGACGCGAGAACGGAATCACTTACTCGTGACCGTTCTACATGGCGTCCTACGTTCTTCAACAAAATCCAGAAATGTCGAACTTATCGTTTTTGTAAGTAAGTCAAGAGAGACAAAAATTAACTGACAATTAGGCTTTTTTCATATTTTTTTTCATTCTTTATTTGTTCAAATCTCTTCAAATCTACATACTATTTGTATCAATCTTAACACTGAACTTCGATTGTGCGGTCATCTTGCTTTGCCAAGGAACCGCCGTGTTTGACTTTGTTTAGTTTGTTCATGTACAGTTAGCTTATTTCCGCCGCCTCGCAGGACGGAAAGGATCTGCGCAGAAAGTAATCGGGCTTGAACATGTACGACTCCATATTCCAGGCCAGCATGTGTCGGAAGGATATGCGGCGGCCTTCCGGATCCCTGATTATGGCCCTCGGATCGATCAGCTCCAAGGACTTTGCCATTTCCGGCGATAGGGCCCCTCGATCGACTTCCATCAGCTCGTCGAGATCCATGATGCCTTCGCCTCCGACCACGTCTTTGTCGTCGTCGTCGCACAGCTCTCGGGTGAGCTCTTCCGTGTAATCTTTTCTCCTACTTGATCCGAACAAGGTCCTCGGCGACAACAGTTCGACGCGAACGTCCCACGCTCGTTTGTCGTCCTTCTCCCGGACTGTCGGACAAAGCCTGCATTTGGACATCCCGGGAAGTTCGTAGCGAAAGTACATTTCTATGCTGCGATCGAAGTTTTCCAGTCTCTTAAGAGACGGCACCGGACTGTAAAGCGTTTTTCTCCTTTTGAACTTGCTGGCTATTCCCAGACCTAATTTCGGTAAGAACGTTCTGAAAGCGTATTTAAACGAACCCGTTCCGTCCTCTTGTCTCTTCCTCTTCGTATTCCTTCTTCTCGCTGCCGGAGCGTCGTCTTCACCGTCGTCGCTCTCGTCTTCGCTGTCGCACTCGTCGTCGTCTTCTTCTTCGCTCTCTTGGTCGTCGCCGCCCTCGCTGTCGTCGCCGTCATCGTCTTCTTCGCTCTCATCGTCTTCTTCGTCGTCGTCGTCGTCGTCGCCGTCTTCAATGGGGGAATCCATCAGCATCTCGTACCTCATGTTCGG
>NW_022690283.1:0-588 GCF_011630105.1 Anneissia japonica | reverse complement strand
TTTTTTTTTTTTTAAATTCATGTTAGAGATACCTAATGATGTAAAGAAGCTTCCCTATAAGTTTGTTGATGGGCGCTCCAAAAGTTCCTGAACAGTGAGCAATTATATATATATATGACATGTCCTTTCGAAATAGCACTTTTTGTACATTAACAGAGTAATGTGTGCTAATATGTGTATACTGTAGTATAACCAAAAGTAACTCTTCATTTAGGAATTTAGGTTTTAAAGTTGAATTACAATGTAAAATAAAAAGTCTCAATAAATTAGTGATGGACACTTCCTTAGCAGCAAGCAATTATACATATTACTGCATGCAATTTTAAAAATTAGGACATTTTTCAATTACATTATATTGTATTATGGAATCATTATTTTAAGAAGCATATTAATGTTCAATAAACTGATCAGTACATAACATAAATCATGATCAGATACACCATCGATGAAAATTATAAGACAAATCATTTGTCAAAATAAAATCAATGTCAAAAAGATGTTTTGGCTCAGTTCTAAACCTTTATAATTTTTTTGGTAAATGCAGCATGGGCAGCCTTTGTTTCTTTTTTTGAGATTAAATATGTTCTT
>NW_022690282.1:0-604 GCF_011630105.1 Anneissia japonica | reverse complement strand
TTATATTTTTATTCGAAATCACCATTATTTGCGGTCGGAGGTTCGCTAAACAAAATATAAAAAAAGTATCGTCTAAACATCTTCAATTGATTAGAGAAATTATGCCTACTTTATTTTTTTAACTACTTTCCTCATAGCCATGCTTTTGCTTGATAGTTCATGTGATTTTGAATCATGCATTTTCTTTTGCTTTTCTCTCAGGTTTTTGCACATTATTTGCAATCGCAAATTGATATACCTTGATAATATGTTTTCCTTGATGTTATGACATGTAGGTAATGTGATATGCTTTGTTCGGCATTCGGCTTGCTTCATTAAGTATGGTTTCACATTCCTTGACTTATGGAATGAAACTTCGTCGATTTCTCGAAACATTGTTTCTATTTCTTTAATCATGTCGAAGACGGGTTGAGAAACATATATTAAGCTGTCGCCAACATAATCTTTCAACTTGGTCAGTTTTGAAACTGCAGTTGATGTTGGCGTTACGATTGTTGAGGCAAGGCAATGGTCACATTGGGATTGATACTTCTTCACTTTCGAAGATTTCCAATTTAATCGCCTAACTTTTGCTTCCCATATTTTCCTTCTGTTTTCATTAGTC
>NW_022690281.1:0-519 GCF_011630105.1 Anneissia japonica | reverse complement strand
ATATCTACACCTTGGTCGCTCTGGTAGTCTGGCTTTGGTTTCGGGACATGACCGGGGTTTGCCTCGTGGCAGTCGTCGCCAGATGGCCGTTCCCCATCGACTACACGTATCGTTTGAAAGGGAAGCGGCACCGACTGAAGAAGTTCATGGCGGTCGCCAACTGTCTGCTGCCGGCGATTGTCCTCTCTCTGACGTACCACTCGTGTCGTCCGGGAACCGGACTGTGCGAGACGCCGAGCTTGGTCACCTGCGCATTCTTCGCCGTTCTCGTCATCTTCCAGATGGCATTGGTGTTGGATGCGGTGAAGATGATGTTCTGCTGTTTGCACGAAGAGAAGGAGGAGACGAAGACGGAAAAGAAGGTTGAGTTGATAAGCGAAAAGATTACTTTAGTCTGATTGATAGAAACAATAAATGAACAAAACAGAAATACACCAGAAAATCGTATTATTTATTTTACTTTCTTTATTTATTGTGTCTCTTTACATTTTTACATAAACTAAGAGGGAGTGGAACGTC
>NW_022690280.1:0-1254 GCF_011630105.1 Anneissia japonica | reverse complement strand
ACATGTGAGTACAGTTTAATGATTATTTATTGATCTGCCATAGACTTTGTAGTGGCTGTGGGGGGGGGGGCAGGGGAAACAGTTGATGTGGCGGGCCTTCTATTTGAATATTATTTTCAATTCTATTCCATTTTTTCATAATTTTTAATATTTAGGTGGTTTGTGCCGGCTTCCCTCTCGTTTGACACTGACTTCCGTGAGAAATTGATAAAAAAAAGGCAGTGCCAACATGCAAAATTATGAATTTGCGGAGATGGATTAATTAATCCGGGTGAGATTGGGATGATGTAATTACTACTGTATGTAAATGGCAACTTTGATTGTTTTGTATTTCTAACAAAAAATAATAGGCATGGCCTTCTTTGAAAATCTGCCTACAGTTGCATGTTGTCAAGGGTCGGACATAACTACTGTAAAGCATTGCACATTACATTACTGTACATGATAAAGTAGCCTATATCATAAAAGGCTTGCCCGGATAAGACTGGGTCCCTAAAATCCGTTTCCCAATAGTAAAAAAACACATGTCCAGGACGTTTTAATGAATAATTCATAAATTGTTGCTGAACTTACCTATTACAAAATTCGCAAATGGGTTTATTTTACAGAGAATTACAAGCCCACCTATCTTTCTGAAATTATTTTTCACTTACAACGTGCGATTGCAATTTGTATTACAAGAGCATGTACAGTAAGTTCATTGTCATCTAATGACTAGAATATCCTCTCCTATCCTACTCCTAATATCACAGATGCCACTTCACACCATTATTGAAACTGAACGAATAAAAGTGTATTCAAAAGTAGCTTACCGCATTTTTGCAGGTAACTTGTTAATGTAACTACGGAGAGGCCAGATTGCTAATTTAAAGCTTTTTGAAACTTGAACTCCATCGAAGTGCCAAGTAACAGTAAGGTTCCTAGGATGCCTAGTATACCCACTTTCAATTGCCTTATGGTAGTTCTCACCATCATATATATCCTTTATAATAGTACCGGTACCTTGTTTGGACTGTTTCTGAGCATTAATTGCTGGTAAGAAGTCTTGATCTATAAAAAAAAAAATCTTATATACCTGTGTTGAAATAATTTCATAATTTAATAATAAAATTCTTATTAAGGGCACATAGAAACATTTTTTAGATTATCACTCCCACTTGTGTTAAAAATTTGGGAAATATTGATATTGGACAAGTCCATCCCGCAACGGATTTTCGCATATCATGCTACAGTGACTACATGTGTAGTGCTTCG
>NW_022690279.1:0-1170 GCF_011630105.1 Anneissia japonica | reverse complement strand
GAACATAACATTTGAGGCCCCCCCCCCCTAAATCCGCCCCTGCTCTATGATTGTCAAATATTAACTGGCGAATCAGAAAAGGGTCAAGAACGCAATTGTCCGACAAACTCACATGCTGTGCTACAAATTGAACGTACGCGTTTACGTACGCGTAAAATTTACGATGTCGGTTTAAGACCTTGGCAAATATCCAAGGGGCTAGACTTATTGAAACGGTCCATTTGGTAATACAGTACTGTACACTGTTTAGTATGGATTCTACACAAGTACCAGAATTCCCTAAGAAAGGACCTGTTCTTTAGATTGCAAAAGCAGGTGCATTTTTAGGCATCCGTCATTATCGCTTACAATTCATGTCCTGCAGTGTGAGATTGATGAAGAGCATCTTAAATTAATTTATCGATTTTAATGAGTACAGTACATTATTATAGGCCTAGCTCATCATGAATTCGATCCAACTCGGCCACAAGTCAACTCGGCCACAGTCAACTCGGCCACAAGTCAACTCGGCCACAAGTTAACTCGGCCACAAGTCAACTCGGCCACAAAAAGTTTGGCTACAGTCAACTCGACCACAAGTCAACTCGGCCACAAGTCATCTCGGCCACAAATCAAATCGGCCACAAGTCAACTCGGCCACAAGTCATTTACTGGTACTACATTGTACTAATTGTTATTATTATTGCTCTTATTATTGTTGTCATTGTTGTTATTATTATTGTTGATTTTATTACCGTTAGTTTTAATATTAATTATAAGTCTTAGCATTAACATTATATATTATTCAAATTTTTGCTGATATTATTATTACACATATATATAGTACATATATTTATAGTACCATATAAATAATAAATAATTTTCGATTTTTTTAAATTATTATTATTCATATTATTATTTATTAATCTTAGTATTATAATTTTAATAATAGTAATTTAAAAAAGTTGTTGTTATTGGCATTTTATTAGTATTTTTCTCATATTATTATTATTAATATTATTGTTGTTGCTGTCACCTTTATTATCGATATTATTACCCTATTATTACTAAGTAGGCTTAGTATTATAAGTATCATTATTATTATTATTACTAATTAGTATTACTGTTATTATAAGAATAAACATTATCTTTAATTTATTATTGTATTATTGCTATTATCACCTTCAATAT
>NW_022690278.1:0-504 GCF_011630105.1 Anneissia japonica | reverse complement strand
GTATCCTAATCAGGGTCCAAGAGTCATACAGAAGTAAGTGCTCTCATTCACAAATACACTTCCACGGTTTCTTTTAGTAAAAACAGTTAAGTGAGCTTGTTTTGTTAGCTAAATAGGAAATTTGTGCTTGGTCACATGAAACCCACTACAGCCGGAGCTATTCTGATGGCAGTATCCGGTAAAACAATCCACTGCTTTTTTTCCGGAAAAGTGTACATCAATCACATTGGCAATATGATTACAATTTCTTGACGGTGTGCTATTATCTGTATTTCACAGGGGAAGCAAATTAATGGAATAGGGACATACTTCACACTAAAAAATTATTATTGAATATAATCATGCTCTAACTTACACCAAATGAATTTGTGTGGCGTATCCAAGGGGGCCCCCTAACAAAAAGCTTGCGGTCCCCCCTCCCCCCTATTCGAAAACTTCGAAGCAAAAAAAATTAGGCTAGGCTTATGCTGTCACGATTAACGTGTATTCGGGAATCTAAGAAGC
>NW_022690277.1:0-1069 GCF_011630105.1 Anneissia japonica | reverse complement strand
TGCCCGATTGTGTGCCTCAGGCTTCATTCTACGACTTGAGACACTTGAGAGTTTAACTGTGAACTGCACATCTAGAAGACAATGTGGTCAACTGAATAAATAAGCTTATTTCGATGTGAAATAGGAGAAAGGCACTTTTACAATGACAAATGCTTGCCCTAGCAAAGATTCCTCTGGGTTTGATAACTGTTTTATTGAATTAAAGATTTAAAGCTTATCTTTATTTTTTAAGATTTACAAGCAACGAATGTTTGGCGAACGATATGTTTGGATAATTGAGAGTTGGTTGCCTCCCAAATGGTGGGAGCTTTATTTGGATGTTCACAACTGCACAGTTGATGAGATGAGAGAGGCTGTTGATTTGCACGTTGGCGTAGATTTCCTTGGCCTTTACCCAATACAAAACGTAACTGTATCTGGACTGGTAAGTAACATTTGTCAGTGACGGGTCCAAAAGTACGGGAGGGTGGGTACACAAAACGCTCAAATGACTTCTGTGACAATTCTTTGTAAATTTCGGAGCAGTGCTATCACTTGACAGAGTAGATATAACATATGCTTTTATCTTTTTGGAACAAGATAGGATCTCCAAAGTGATGGGTCTGCTTCTGAAATAAATAAATAATAGACTTGTACTTAAAAGAGGAGTTCTTAGCTCCCAACTGCAATATGATGATGCTACATTATTTGTAAATTGTAAACGTTAAAGATATACTGTCCCTTGAAAATGACCAAAATCATAAAAAATAATTTTTAAATTAACTTGCTCATTTTGCAGTAACATACAAATTATTAACTTGAGCATAGAAATTATTAAATTAAAATAATGTGTTCTCTGATTTTTTAACTGGATAATTATGATAAAGATAATAAAACACTTCCAGTGACTGGAAGTGTTTCTATCATTTTTCGCTGTAAAATTATGGTTTTTATGGGTAAGCATTTTTCAAATACACTAATTTATATGTTCAAGTTGATAATTTTTATGTTACTTCAAAATGGGCAAGTAATTTTCAAAAATGATTTTTATGATTTTTTTGTTTTTTGCAAGGAACAGTGCATCTTTAAA
>NW_022690276.1:0-633 GCF_011630105.1 Anneissia japonica | reverse complement strand
GCAAGGAATCGATTAATTATGTACTTAAGTTTCGTGTTTCGTTTTTTGTTGGAAAACAGATTCTTTTAGAAAAGGTGTCAAAATGCCGAGGAGAGAATAAATCGTTTCATTTATATTTTGGTAATCAAAGTATCGCTCCTAAATGTTGATGGCCAGGTCTTGAACGTCTGCTCTCCATTGCAGTAGCCTAGCTAAGCTAACTCGGTACACTATCGGGCCTAACCTGTCCTGGGCCTTGCCTACTTATACTTTCAATCTTCAACTAGCCTGCCTAGGGCCAGGCCCTAGGTAGGCCTATGCCTAGTCCTATGGCCTAGCCCTAGTAGTACTAGTAGTACAGTAGGCTAATTAGGCCTAGTCTAGGCCTAGGTCGCTTTAACTTTACCAAAGATAACTAGTGCCTATAAGTAATAATTGGAAATTAAAAAAGGATATATCATAGCCATATACGTTCTTGTGCAATGAAAACTTACTGAACTCACCGATCCTTTTGTTTTCCAAGATAAAGAACCGACGTAAACGAACTTTACATGTGCTCTCCTATTCCATACATACCACTGCGTGCGCCTGTCCGTATGGCAAGCCGTTTTATCATTTACCTCTGAATTGCAGTTAAGTCGAATGCATTACAGT
>NW_022690275.1:0-581 GCF_011630105.1 Anneissia japonica | reverse complement strand
TCCTATTTAAAAAATACAGCCAAAAAAAAAAAACAAAAAAAAAAAACAAAACAAAGTTTGCTGGACTATAACATCTGAATAATAATGATAGTAAATAGGATTTGTATCATAATATCACCTTCTTTAAATAACTTTAATAAATTGTTGAAAATCGCTTTCCTTTTTTTGTACATCCCGTTAAGTTTTTTTTTTTTTTTTTTTTTGTGAGTTTTTGTTGTAAATTTGCAGTTCGAGTTATTTGTATTCTGAGTTTTGAGTTGACTTTCTTCATTATTTGTACTATTAAATATCACCATTCATTCATTCATGCATTGATTCATTGATTCTTTCATTCTTTCATTGTGTATTTTCAATCATCCATTTATTCATAATAAAAGAATTATGAATCCATACCTGGTGTAAACACCTGGACCTCACAAAGTGTCAGGTAGTTGTCGGTCGGTAGCGAGATACTAACGTACTGTCCATTAATACTGCACACTCGGTCTATCACGGCCCCGGCATTGATTTCTGCAACAGTTATAGGCGTTCCACATTCGGTATTAGTCAGCATACCATCAGAATTATCTCCTACACGAACC
>NW_022690274.1:0-667 GCF_011630105.1 Anneissia japonica | reverse complement strand
AGACCCCTTGAATCCACCACTGATATTTAGCCTGGTCCTACTTAGGTAGGCCTAGCAGATTAGGCTCTAGGCCTCTCTTGACTAAAATAGATAGTTTGACAGGCCCGAAAATCCCTAAGGCTCTCTCTTTCTAGGCCTAGCCTATGCCCTTAGCCTAGGCCCCTAGGAGTAGTAGGATGCCTATTTGTAAAAATAATGGGAGTGGCAAATTTTCCCATTTCATTTATAATTCTAGCCTTGCTGGCTCTTCTAACATCTGCACGTGATAGCCCTACCATAACAGGGATCCCCCTCCCGTCGGGGAGAGCTGGCTCCCCCACACCCCCACTTATCGGGAAAAAAGCACAATTCGTCGGGGAGAAAAAAAATGATATGTATTTTCTACATATTACTATTAGAGACTCTAAAATCGATTAAATAAGCCTTTGAAACCTAAATTGTCAAGATTTTGGGGAATTCTCCCCCTGGACAACTTTTTTAATCGAAGATCGACCATGCCCAATTTTCTTTCGTCGAGGAAATCTGACCCCTCGTCGGGGGCGTCGGCCCCTCCGTCGGGGACCTTCCCCCCCCACCCCTCGTCGGGCAAATCCTGGCGCCAACCCTGTACCATAAGCGTTTGGGCAGAGGAACGGTATCCTGCAGATCCAGATCTAGGTCTAGCCTT
>NW_022690273.1:0-1609 GCF_011630105.1 Anneissia japonica | reverse complement strand
ACCCGTCGTGATGTTCTGTATGCGATCGTCATAACAAGCCAACACGAGCTTCACCGCTCTGTAACGCTTAACATCTTGCACGGCACTCCACAAGGTAAGAGCTATGGAATTTTATTCAGTGTGACTCGTTTTTTATTCTAATCCATGTGAATGTGTTTACATCTTGTAAAATATACTTATTTAAGAACAGATTTTTTTTTTTAAAGTAATGTGTTGTTTGGTTTATTTTTTGTTTTGAGTAATAAACAATAATTATTAATAATATTGAAAGCAGAAGAATACTGCAATATAGTACACTCGGTTTTCGTACATTACTTGCGCTGGATAGACCAAACTTTTCGTTGTTTCATGAAGCAGAAATTTGCAATAAAATGTTGCTGTATGTGTCGAGCCAAATATGCATAATCTGCGAAGTATTGTAAGAGAATTTCTCCGTGAAATTGCAGCTTTTCTCTGCAACTTTAGCTAAAACCTTTGTTTCTAAAGAAGAAAGTTTTGTATCTGAGTCATATTTTTATAGTAGTGATACAGTCATCAATGTTCACATTCGCAGTCCAAGTCAATGACTGGTTAAGACATTCGTGCATCTTCGTACTGTTTTAAAAAATCTCTCCTTTTGTTAGACTGTTCAATATTTTGTATACAGACATCGAGCCTTACTGCAAAAGCAATTTTTCTGCTCCCAATATATTTCAAAGTAGGTAGCTGGTTAAAACATTTCTGCGTTTTTGCGCTGTTAAAAGGATCTTTTGTCAGAGTTTGAAATTTTTTTTACACAGACATTCAAATCTTTAGGCAAAACAAATTTTTTTCGTTCCGCCGCAAATATTTTTGACAGTCCCGGCAGGTATCTGGAAAAGGCATCCATTAATTTTTGCGTTGTTAAAACTATTCTGTAATTTTTTATACAGACATTTAAATCTTACAGAAGAAACGAGTATTTACGCTGGCAGTATTTGTTTTCGGTCTTAGAAAGTAGGTGGACAAAGGCATTCATGCATTTTTCTGCAGACATTCAAAAACTTCAGGAGATTTGGAGAAGTTTTTTTTTCGCTGCACATATATTTTTTTTAGTTTTCATGTGACGCTATGTATGACTAAACGACTTATTCTACGAGTTTTACCTCAAAGATATACTATGGTATCGCTAGTGAATACATTATTATCGTCGATATTCATCTAACAAGATGCTCATTGCACTTTATGTGTAGACTACTGTATATTCTCGCGTAAAAATGATGTACAGTACTTAAAATAGCAAATGACTATCGAAAAACATCGGGTTGGCTTTTTTACGCGCTATGTATGACTAAACGACTTATTCTACGAGTTTTACCTCAAAGATATACTATGGTATCGCTAGTGAATACATTATTATCGTCGATATTCATCTAACAAGATGCTCATTGCACTTTATGTGTAGACTACTGTATATTCTCGCGTAAAAGACAAGTCTTAAAATAGCAAATGACTATCGAAAAACATCGGGTTGGCTTTTTTACGCGCAACATACAAATTTTTTTTATTTTTTTTTATCATGTTCATCTTATGTGCGGATCGTCCATAACATGCGAGTTCACTACTGAAATGAAACTACTATTTGTTAGTA
>NW_022690272.1:0-786 GCF_011630105.1 Anneissia japonica | reverse complement strand
TATTGTTAAATTTATAATCAATAGGCATGTGTATATATTAATTACTTCCTTCCATTTGACTATAATAAATTAGATGTTTTTCCTTTTGACCAAGGCATTTAAACATAAAAGATGATCATCTGGGTACATTAAAGGTACACATGTGACCAAAGATACTAGAAATACAAGATAGAGTTCTCCACACAAAAAAAGTGTTCCACCGTGTTCCACCGAAATGCATGGTGGGAATACGAAAAATGGGACGCCCCCTACAGCTGGATCTAAAAAAACTTGTGCCAAACTTTCGTTACCAAGTCGTCGCGCATTTTATTATCAATTCTCAACAAAGATACTAGATATAAAAACAAACTGGAATAGACACCCAGACAGTGAAATCGGTGAATACATAACCTCCTTGGTGGCGGTAGAAATCGTTGCTATTATTCAAATAATACACAAAACAATTAAACATAATCATGAATCAGTAAAGAATAAAACAACAATACAGCGCAGAATCGCATGGCCGGACGCACTCTTAGTGAAAAAGTTTTCCTCCACTAGTGGAAAAGGAAGGGCGCCTTTTGCGTCTGGAAATACTTAGCAATTGAAGGGCGCCCTGTACGTTGGGCACGAAGTATAGGAAACTTGCATGGTTAAAAAGAAGGGCGCCGCCTACGTTGGGCACGACTTCCACCTCATTTTTACAATGCGACAACTCTATCTTGTATTTCTAGTATCTTTGATGTGACACATTTTTACATACATACTTTCATTCACAGTAAACACATAACTAAATATACAAATACT